>NW_024727911.1:7500-10742 GCF_018991925.1 Homarus americanus | reverse complement strand
GAACGAGGAATTCCCAGTAAGTGCAAGTCATCAGCTTGCGCTGACTACGTCCCTGCCCTTTGTACACACCGCCCGTCGCTACTACCGATTGAATGATTTAGTGAGGTCTTCGGACTGGCGCTCTTGGATTGTCGGCCCCGTTGCCCGCGAGGGTTTTCTGGGGTCGTCGCCTCGAGCTGACGGAAAGATGTCCAAACTTGATCATTTAGAGGAAGTAAAAGTCGTAACAAGGTTTCCGTAGGTGAACCTGCGGAAGGATCATTAACAGAGAGAAAGAGAACGGGGCGCTCTTAAAACTACTACTACTACTCTCCTGATTTGGGCGGTCTCGGCTCTGCTCTGGCAACTCCAGCAGCGAAAGAGGACAATCCCGGCCCCCGCACCAAAAATAGGTACCACCACATACTGTAGTACTACACTCGGCGAGAGAGCGCCAAGACCGGAGGAGGACGGATCAGCTTTGACGCCTGCTCTCATTACCGCGACGTTTTGACCAAAGAGGAATCATGTCAAAACAACAATGTTGTCCGCCAAACCCAACCACACAACCTGGCCATATTGTCAAACTATTGAGACTCGAACGATGGTTAATGTAAAAAGACCAAATGGCAACATAACTTTAACGGGGATCATCACCAGGTCGATGAAGATCAGAGTAAACTGCGGGTTTGGTATGTGAATCGCAGCATACCAGAGATACATCGACAAGTTGAACGCGATATTGCGCGCGGCAGCTATATGAGTTTGTTGCCGCATTTTCTTACGAGGGTCGGAAATATACATCCATCGTTGCCGCAGTTCGCACCTGCTGACCTGCCCCGACACCAGGTGCAGTAACCTTAACCGAGCTTCCGCCTTTGTTTAATCGCCCGCGCCTTGCGCGAGGCGTGCCCTTAAAAACAAGCAAGCCTATCACTAGCAAGTCCATGGACTTGGCGCACCCACATTCAACCACAACAAAGCGACAGTTGTCGCCCTCGCAAATAACTGGAGGCGGCGCTCTTTTGCCTGCTGTCCACAGAGACACGAATGGCCGTCGGCCGCTCATGGCTGATGCTGCACATGTTCTAAGAGGCACTCCATCCCACGAAGAGGAAACGAAACCGGGTCGGATATCTTTTAAGTAAGCCCCGCCGGAATTTCGTCTATCACCTCGAAAAGAGTGCTTGGCATGCATTGCAGTGGAACCTAAATTGATGAGTGCGCCTGGGCCCGCAGTCTACCATGTAGTGGTGCAGGCAGAGAGATGAGAATGCTTGGGTGACGCCGTGCTCTTCCTCACGCGCTCCTCCACCCTCTCCCACGGTCAGACGCGGTGTGGGCGTTCTCTTTGAGAGTTCGCCACGAGTCCACGTCTATCTCATGACTGGGAGGGAGGCAGGGGGAGTTCTCTCTAAACGCGTTAAAGACGGTGTTGCGCCTCATAACGGCGCTCGCCGGGATAGAGCACTAGTTCTGCAGCCGGAAAGGCCGCTCACGCCAATTAATACTGCGACTCTCGCTCTCTTTCTCCGGATAAACAAGTGCCACTGCTGTGGCATGCGGGAACGGGGAAAGAGGTCAAAGTTTAAGCGGCAAAGGTGCGGCCGAGTAAGGGCGGAACACGAGCGTATATGCATTAAAACTGTGTGTGTATATGACTC
This sequence comes from Homarus americanus, assembly GCF_018991925.1. Classification (NCBI taxonomy): domain Eukaryota; kingdom Metazoa; phylum Arthropoda; class Malacostraca; order Decapoda; family Nephropidae; genus Homarus; species Homarus americanus. The sequence continues at coordinate 9,099 of NW_024727911.1, read as the reverse complement.
TGCGAGAGATGTTCTGCTGGAACACTTTTCCTATTGGCTATTTACCACCCAATGAGAAGGAACGGAGTCAGGGGTGGGAGTGCCGGCGCCATGGCCGCTGGTACCCCCGCGACAAGCCCCTCAAACCTTCCTGCCTGGTAATGTCGGTGGTGAAGAAAGTCGGTGGCAGAGCGTCTTCCGCTTCGTGGTTGGGGAACTTGTTCCCCCTAAGGATGATGAGACCACGATCGACCTCGTAGTAGGAGAGAGCTACCCGCCAAATTTAAGCATATTAATAAGCGGAGGAAAAGAAACCAACAGGGATTCCCTTAGTAAGGGCGATTGAACCGGGAAAAGCCCAGCGCATAACCTCGATGTCTTCGGGCACGAGGGGTGTTGCGTTTCAGAGGGTCCAGCACGCCGTCCCATACGGTCTAAGTCAAGCTTGAAAGCGGCCACTGCCCATGGAGGGTGACAGGCCCGTATGGCGGCGCCCGTGAGGGTACAGATGGGACGGTCGGAAAGGGCCTCTCTGTAGAGTCGGGTTGCTTGAAAGTGCAGCCCAAAGCAGGTGGTAAACTCCATCTAAGGCTAAATATGACCACGAGACCGATAGCGAACAAGTACCGTGAGGGAAAGTGGAAAAGAACTTTGAAGAGAGAGTTCAAGAGTACGTGAAACCGTTAAGAGCCAAACGGGTGGAAACTCGAAGGTCGAACTGAGGGGATTCAGCTCGTCGGCTGTCGGCTGGGTGGGGTGTTGTAATTGAGCGACCCAAAAATGTTTGGGCGCGCCCCCACTCACGCTGGCGTCGGCGGGCGTATTTCGCCTCGTAGTAGGTCACCGCGACCCGTTGCCGGGGACGTCGAAGGCCCGGCCGGACTGGTACCTCGCCGCCGACTCTCTCTCAGCCTGCCAGGGGAGACCCGCGCGACGGGGGAACCACCGGTGTCCTGGCTGCCCTTGCGACGGTCGTCGAGAAGAAGCTGCCGCCGCTGGCGGCGGTTTTACCGCGCCAAAAGGTCGGTGATCCACCCGCACTGGGTTCCTGGAAACACGGACCAAGGAGTCTAACATGTGCAAGTCAATGGGCTCACTAAACCCAAAGGCGAAATGAAAGTGACGGGCGCCCGCAGCTGTAACAGGCTCTCCGGTGCGCTCTTGGGCCGATCTCGACTGGCTGCCTGCGGCTCTCGCCTACGCCGCGACAAGCGGGGTGAGATACTTTTCCCTGCTCCTGACGTTGCGGTGGTGGAGGCCGCCAGGCGATGGTCGAAGCTTAATTTCTCATGGAGGGGGCGTAGGCCCGACTTGCTGCTGACGCCGCGGTGCGTCCGGCCCCGGAAGCGGGCCGTCGGTAAACGGCGGAGGCGCACCGGGGCAGGCTCGCGGGCAGTCGGCAAGTACCATGAGCATATATGTTGGGACCCGAAAGATGGTGAACTATGCCTGGCCAGGATGAAGCCAGAGGAAACTCTGGTGGAGGTCCGTAGCGATTCTGACGTGCAAATCGATCGTCGGAGCTGGGTATAGGGGCGAAAGACTAATCGAATCATCTAGTAGCTGGTTCCCTCCGAAGTTTCCCTCAGGATAGCTGGAACTCGCAGGGTGAATTTCATC
>NW_024727911.1:0-5000 GCF_018991925.1 Homarus americanus | reverse complement strand
AACGGCAGGTCCGGACATATGGTTCCGTTCTTGGTCGATCGGCCAGTGGAGCGAGGCTACGTCCGTGGGATTATGCCTGAAAGCCTCTAAGGCAGCATCCGGCTAGAGAAGCAACGATACCGCGCACGGCTCGCATTGGGACGGTCAAAGATATTACGAGACTCTGGCGGGCAGCTTGCTGCACCGCCGGAGAATGGACCCATGCAAGGGAACTCGGGGAGTCGTGTCATCAGTGCCGGCTCTCCCGTCCCAAATGCGGATCACCCGAATGCTGATGTGCCGTACCGAATCGTTCGTAGACGACTTTACGTACCGGTCAGGGTGTTGTAGATGGCAGAGCAGCATCCTCACTGCGATCCATTAACTTCTCCTACCAGGCCGGAGGTTTCGTCACGCCCCGATGGCGAAATCCTCCATTACAGCAGCGCAGCAGTGTCTAGCTGCTCCATTGCGCAAGTGTGTCTGTTTAACCTAACCTGGGTTAAAGTGTATTGGTGTCCTGAAGTTTATAGAGGCTTGCCAGCCTAAGTAGAGACACAAACAAATAATCCAACAACCTCTCCTTGGTGGTAGTAGAGAGTGTGTTGGTGTCCTGAAGTTTTATAGACAAACAAATAATCCAACAACCTCTCCTTGGCAGTAGAAGAGTGTATTGGTGTCCTAAAGTTTTAGCGAGGCTTGCCAGCCTGAGTAAGACAAAGAAATAATCCAGACAGCCACTACTACCTAACCTAACCGTGGTGCAGTCCACACCGCTGGAGGTTTCGTCACGCCCCCCGATGGCGAAATCCTCCGTTACAGTGTCTGTTTAACCTAACCTTAGTACAGAGTCTATTGGTGTCCACAATTTTATAGAGGCTAAGTCAATAAGAGACAGAAAGAAATAATCCAAGCAGCCAACCTTGGTGTAAAGTCTATTGGCGGCCTAAATTTTATAGAGATATACAGGCAGCCACCACCACTACTTTCGCCGGAGGTTTCGTCACGCTCCCAGATGGCGAAATCCTCCATTACAGCAAAAGTGTCTGTTTAACCTAACCTTAGTACAAAGTCTATTGGTGTCCTCAATTTTATAGAGGTTAGCCACCCGAAGTCAATAAGAGACAAAGAAATAATCCAAGCAGCCACCACTATCTAGCCTGACCGTGGTAAATTCTAACGGGGGACCTTAAATTTTATAGAATAATAATAATACAGGCAACTAACCAACCACTACCGGGCCGCCTAACCTAACCACTACTTTCGCCGGAGGTTTCGTCACGCTCCCCGATGGCGAAATCCTCCATTACAGCAAAAGTGTCTGTTTAACCTAACCTTAGTACAAGGTCTATTGGTGTCCTCAATTTTATAGAGGTTAGCCGCTCGAAGCCTAATAAGAGACAAAGAAAGCTTTAACTAAAGCAGCCTAAACTGTTTAGCCTGACCGGTAAGTCTAACGGGGACCTTGTAAATTTTATATAATAATACTAATACAGGCAACTACCTAACCACTACCGGGCCGCCTAACCTAACCACTGATGCTGCCGAGGTTTCGTCACGCTTCCCGATGGCGAAATCCTCCATTACAGCAAAAGTGTCTGTTTAACCTAACCTTAGTACAAAGTCTATTGGTGTCCTCAATTTTATAGAGGTTAGCCACCCGAAGTCAATAAGAGACAAGGAAATAATCCAAGCAGCCTAAACTGTTTAGCCTGACCGTGGTAAAGTCTAACGGGGGACCTTAAATTTTATATAATAATAATAATACAGGCAACTAACCAACCACTACCGGGCCGCCTAACCTAACCCACTTTCGCCGGATCACCTCCCGATGGCGAAATCCTCCATTACAGCAAAAGTGTCTGTTTAACCTAACCTACAATAGAGGTTAGCCACCCGAAGTCAATAAGAGACAAAGAAATAATCCAAGCAGCCACCACTATCTAGCCTAAACTGTTTAGCCTGACGTAGAGTTTTTAATAAATCTGGTGATATGGAACCACACACAACCCCCTTAACCTGGGATAATAATCTATTCTCAGAGATAATGCAATCAAATGGTTAGTTAAGGGGCTGCGCCCCGGACCCCTGTGTTAGATACTGTATTTGGTCATGATGAATTGTTTATTAGACTATAAGAAATCCTCTTCCTTCTTGTATTGGCAAGGGAGTTTGCTTTAACTTAGGTATGCTAGCCTAAGTAAAAATAGACACGGAGCTGCGAATTCTTTTGCTGCATGTTTGAGTCTGCAACTTTGTTGTGATAAGACACTCAATCCTAGTGATTGTACTTACTCAACATAGTGACGGTGTAATTACCATCACAGATTGTACGGGAAATTCCAACTTTGGAAAAACAAATATTTGGCCTACCCAATTTTTGACTACTACCCGTGCGTCTACGTCCTGGATTAATCAGTGGTGCCCCACGGTGGCGTGATACATGCACGTTTACTGCGGTGCTCTGATTGGCTGACCGAACGTGGCGTGGTAGGTAGGCTGTTTTACTCTCTAAGTCCTCTTCTTTTTTTCATCCCCTCATGCACCGTTCTTTGAACGGGAGGCGGACTTCGCGATACGGTCGATCCGGCAAGGAACCTGTGATAGTGCAGGGCACCCCTTGTCCGGGGTCACCGGTAGGTGGCAACTTTTTAGATATTACTATAGTCACAGGTAACCTGGGTGCAGAGCCCGACGCCCGTCCAAGAGGGGGGGCGGGTCACTGCTCCAGGCAGGAGGTGTTATAGGTAGGATTAGATGTAATCAAGAAGATGACAACTAGCATTAGAATAAAACATAGAGATAAGGGACACTCTATTGGAAGGGGAAAAGTGGCAGAAATCACTTACAACAAACTGCAAGTCCCACTAACTAGAATATTCAGCACCAATGAAGGTTTTAAAGTAATCTGTAAAGATGACTTTGATTCAGATAAAATCCTTTCAAAAGAAGCAAGAGATATATTTTACAATGAAGGCCTTATTGTTATCATGCCACCAGAACAAAAAGCAAAAAGATCAGTTTTTGTTCGTCAAGTCGATCAAGAGATCGGGAGGAAGACCTGAAAGAAGAACTGGAACGCCAAAATAGGTGGATGAAGATTGAAGAAGTCATTAAGATAAAGGACTATACTCATGTTTGAAGAAGTGTCAATGGCTGAGAAAGTTTTACAACAGGGCTTTCTAATATTCAACATGTCAGTCACACCACATCAAATAAAGAAGGAGACATTCATCAGTCTGCAAACTTACTTCTCCTGCTACAAATATGAAGAACACACAACGAGAGACTGTCCGGAAAAAGAAAAAAAGTACTGCTCAGATTGTGCAGCATTAACACATACCTACACTGAAGGCATGTTGGCTGTCTCAACTAAGAGAAACGGGAATGTATACATAGGACATAGGACGTTAGCAATGGCATGCCCAATAAAAACAACACATGATAAAGCACAAGAAACAAGGAAAAAGGAACAAGACAAGAAGGATACGACATACGTCGAAATAGCAAAGAGAGCGGTCCAAGAGGCTCATAGACCGTGAATCCACAGTGCTGTCCCTAAGTGAGCCAATACACATAAGGTAATGATTAGTATGATCCATGCAATATTTGGTAATAATATCATTAAAATCCGGATCACAATGAGGAATTAAAATGTTTAAATTGAATAACCTACCAGAGATGATATTTCCAGAGAATCCACAATCCGAAAAACTATTTCAGACAACATATGCAAGCGAACTGAGAGAAAGACTACATCAAGACGAACAAAGGTTTGAGCAAGGAGCAACAGCTGATACACAAGGAACACAAGCGACTGATAGAGATCCCAGACAAATGACTAGAAGTGACAAAGAGAAGATAGAAATAACAAAAGGACAGACAAAGGAGTGAGGAGGAGAGAAGATAAGATGGAAACTAATCACAATATACAACCTGAATCTGCTGAAGAAATTGGATTAAAAGTTATCACTACAACAAAACATGGAATCCCAACATCGAGACCAACAGGAGGGACAATAGTAAAAAAACTGTGAAGGAGGGATATACAAGTGGACATATCAAGAAAAATCCCTAAGTGAAGATTATGTCTGGTCACTAATTACTACGGACAAACTAAAGATTACGGCCAAAGACTTTAAAATAGTAGACCCGTCAGAGTATAGAAGAGTCAGAAGCGGGAAACAGGATGATAGGTCTCCACTCCAACTGCCACAATCCAAGTATAAGAAATAATGGACAATAGACAAACAGTAAGAACTTTAAGAATAATACAACACAACGTAAGAAACTGGAAGACCGAGAGAATTAACCTAAGTAATATATATCAAGAAATTGACCCTGACATTATACTAATAAACAGTCACGGTGAGACAGAAAACAACAACATAAAACTTTTTAACTATTATGTAAACCAAAGAAATAAATCGGGCGAGAAAAATGACGGAGTAGCGATAGCGGTTAAAAGAAACTTAAAATTTAAACTAATTGATGACTTCCAGGATGAATTTCTAGCAATAAAAATAAATACAACTCAAGGAGACGTAATTATTGCTACTACTTACCTATAGAAGACCTATTAAAATTGGCTAACAATAGTCATCCGATGTACATCTTAGGAGACTTTAACGCCAGACATAGGATTTTTGACAATACAAATAATAACGTCGTGGAAACGCCCTTAATCAATTAATAAATTTAGGGAAAATCAATCATCTGGGTCCTAACTTTCCAACCTGGAGAAATCACAATACACAATCGACACCAGACAAAATTTTTACCAACAACAAAGCCTTTTTCAATTACCATATAATACAGGGACCTCTTACAGGCAGTGACCATCTGCCAATTATACTAACACTGTCAACAAGCCCCATACAGATACCAATAAAAAGAGACTGAAAATGAGTAAAACAGACTGGGACAGCTTCAAAGACGACTTAAGTAATCACCACTCGATTAACCTACAAGGGAAAACAACAGAAGATATAGACTCAGAAATGGACAGACTGCACTCAGCA
>NW_024727910.1:0-11846 GCF_018991925.1 Homarus americanus | reverse complement strand
TATGACACCATTCAGCATCACTACATATAACACCACCCATCATCACTACATATAACATCATGCATCATCACTACATATAACACCATCCATCAACACTACATATAAAACCAACCTATCATCACTACATATAATATCATCCATCATCACTACATATAACACCATCCAACATCACTACATATAACACCACCCATCATCACTACATATTACATCATCCATCACTACATATAACTCTATCCATCATCACTACATATAACACCATCCAGCATCACTACATATAACACCAACCATCATAACTACATATAACATCATGCATCATCACTACATATAACACCATCCATCATCACTACATATAAAACCATCCTATCATCACTACATATAACATCATCCATCATCACTACATATAACACCATCCATCACTACATATAGAACCATCCTATCATCACTACATATAATATCATCCATCATCACTACATATAACTCTATCCATCATCACTACATATAACACCATCCAGCATCACTACATATAACACCAACCATCATCACTACATATATCATCATGCATCATCACTATATATAACACCATCCATCATCACTACATATATTACCCTCCTATCATCACTACATATAACACTATCCATCATTACTACATATAACGCCATCCTTCATCACTACATATAACACCATCCATCATCACTACATATTATAACACCATCCATCATCTCTACAAACACCAGTCCTCAATACTATAGTGATAAACAGAGCTTCATTTTGTTGTCAATTTCTTTAAATTCCAACCTTATTAAACCGTAATTCTTTCTGTATGGTCAAATTTTGATTTGACCTCAGTGAGAGAGCTGTTAGTGTCAGTACATCACAATGGTGTTCCGACGCACTGTATCGAAGGTATCTGAGGTGGAGGTGAAGGCTTGCAAGGATTTCTTTGTAGACTTCGACACCAGCTTTGTGGTGGTTGCAACAAACATCTACCCTGGTGTGGCCCCTAAGCAGATTCGACCATTGTTTGAGGAATGTGGACAGATCGACCTATTTGTGATGCCCGCAAAAGACAACAAAAATGAACACTATGGCTTCGCATACATCCGATACTTTGACGAAGCCTCCTGTGATAAGGTTGTTGGACGATTGGATGGTGACAGCATTGGCCGCAGCCGAAAATCATCTAACAAGCTGGAAGTTAACTACTACAGTGCCCATGGTACCTTGAACAACCTTGACCGCCAAGCTGCTGAGTTCATAGTTCTGTCCAGTGTTGCCGACCAACACCCCGCCTCTATCCTTAAGAAGACCAACGTGCGCACTACCGTTGCCAAGTCAGTTACCTTCAATTATGACAATTTGGGCGACATCAGGGAGCGCGAAACTTCCACAGCTACTTACACTCTGTCTGTACCTCCCAAACCAATGAATCTAACTCAACTGCTGCCATCGAATAAGAAAATGTCACCAATAGTTGTACCTCTGGGAACCTGGAGGGAGGCACCAACCCTGATGAAGGCTCAGTAATATCTACCATGTTATTTAAACACTTATAACACATATAACATCATCCATCATCACTACATATAACACCATCCATCATCACTACATATAACACCATCTATCATCACTACATATAACATCATCCATCATCACTACAGATCGGTAGAGAAGTTTTCGAGATTCTCGTGCGGACACACAAGCAAACACACACACACAGCTTTATAAGTATCGATAGTAGATCAATACCATGTTATACTGATCAATCCATCATCACTACATATAACACCACCATCATCACTACAAGCAATATCATCATCACTACATATAACATCATCATCACTACATAAGTACACCATCCATCATCACGTATATAACATCATCCATCATCACGGCGCAGGTTGCCCATCCATCATCACTACATATAACATCATCCTCATCAATACTACATATAACAATCTTCATCCATCACTGCCATCACCACATATTCATCCATCATCACTACATATAACACCATCCATCATCACTACAGATCGGTATAGTAGTTTCCGAGATTCTCGTGCGGACACACAAACACACACACAAACAAAAATACATACTTCTTTGTTTTATATATATAGATACAAGAAACAAAAATCTTTAATTATTTATTAATTGTAAGTTTTAAGGTTTTCCTGGAACCATTGGTAGGAAATAAGGACACTTGAACCTTGAAAACTTACTGTCGTCATAATTATTTATAATAAACCTGTCGATGTTTATTTCCGGGTTAAAGTAAAAGCAAGGTTTTGTCTGGACTATTAGCATATAGACAGTTGCTGGTTGACGATACCGAAGACCTATACAGGTGTGTGGTGCTTGTGCTTGGTGATGCTTCGTTTATGAGAGATAATCCCAGGAGTGAACTTTGTTCTGAATGGACAAACAAAAAAAGTCATTAGTTATCGTTGTCTCGGAAGTGTTTATATGTCGGTCACTCTTGTGTTGTCGATGTGTCCACCCCACAGAGTTATTGCGTGAAGTGACACATTAGACCTCAATTAAAGATCCTCTCCTCTCCATATGGAAGCTGTTCACACCTCTTGACAGTATTTGGTCTGACATTTAGTTATAAAGGTCGTTTTTTGTCTAGTTCATCTTCCTATGACAACATTAACAATTCATATCACGTTTTAGAGTTGTATGTTCTTCAAGCCAATTAACACAGTACAGGTAACACCAGAGTCAGGCAGGTACAGTGTTAAGCGTCGTGGTCTACTGCTGTCTTACTGAGTAACGATGATGAAGTAAAGTGGGAAATGACTTTGCCATGAGAGAGGAGAGGAAAGAGAGAAGAAAAGAATAGAAACGGGAAGTAAAGTAGTAGGGAGTAATAGCAGGTGGGCTGTCCACCTAGCTGAGTCGAGGTGATTGGTTGGGGTGGTGGCCATACACAGCACGCTCCTGCTCGCTCAAGGGAGGCTGGGGTGGGAGGAGCTAAGCTAGTTAGGCATTCAGTACTGTATTGTGTGTTAATTTATGTAAGTTAAATGGTGGTGTTATTTTTTCATGTATTGTATAAAGTGAGTCTCTTTTTTATATAATAACTCACCTGAAGTGTCGCCCCAGGAAAAGGTAAGAGAGACCTTAATGACACAGGTAGATTGTCACTCCCCTCGCCGCCCAGCGTATCCCACCTGAAGATTAACCATCCCGGCGATACCTGGGGGGGGGGGGCTTAAGTATAATATATACTCTTATATAATAATGTTGATGCTATAATACACTGGCAGTCATAGTACAGTACATGTGTTGCCTTTATTGAGTTGAGTTTTTTATTTTTAGAAAAAGAGAGAGAAATCTGAGCAACATAATATGGAGACAGAGAGAGAGAGAGAGAGAGAGTGTATTACGCCACACCTGATTCCTTCCTGGTGTATATTTTTACCACCTCTGGTACAACTGTGTCTCTTGCCGATCTATTTTGCACTGTCGCTTCCTGCCTTTCATCTTCCACCTTTCATCTTCTCCTTCATCTTCTTCTCCCCATCGTCTTTCTCCTCCATCTTACCCCTTCATCTTCCCTCCCTTCTTCCTCCCTTCCATCTCCCCCATTCATTTCTTCCCCCTTCATCTTCCTTTCCCTTTTATTTTACCCCTCCACCTTCCCTCCTTTTACCTTCCTCCTTCGGTCTTCTCCTTTCTTTTCCACCAATCTCCTTACCTTCCACTGCTGTCTTAGTCCATTACTGTTTTAAGAAATTTAGTTTTTTCAAGGATTTCGATATTTCATTCACTTATAATTCTTTTTTGTTTTAATTTCATTTTCTCACTCTTGATTCAAGTGATTCAAGAGATGCAGATAATTTGAAATATCCAGCCCTTATAATGTCTTTAGTGCCTCTTAAACTTGGGTAAATATTATTCCATTAAGTTTATAAACAAATACACGACTCAGACACGTTGGTATTATAATCACAAAGCAAAGATATCGAGAAGTTGTGACGCTTCATCTGTACAACCAGTTGAGAATAAACTTTCCTTCTCTAAAAGTTACAAGAAATGAGGGAGAGTTTCTCGCCAGGGGGCGCAGTGCTGTGAGAGAAGAATTAAATAAGCCTGATTAGCTAAGAAGACGACCAGGGGTAAGAAATGGTCCGTCTTGAGGATGTGGTTCAGGAGGTGAGGTGAAGATATAAACCTCGAAGACGTCATAAAACACAGAGATGACACTATTTCTAACCTTCCCAAGTCTCTGGTGGGTGGCAGGTGATCACCAACATGAAATACACCAACATGAAATACATCAACATGAAATACACCAACATGAAATGCGCCAAAATGAAATAGAAGATGCCAAGTGAAGTTGATTATGACTCAGACAGTAACCATAGCAGGACCTAAAAACAGCCAAGACTGTTCTAAAATGAGAACTTAAATTATAATTTCTGTCCAAGAGTGCGAGTGAGTGAACTTTAATTTCCATTATAGTACAGTATAAAACTTTAATGAGTTTATCTTCAACGTGATCTTAAATTTTAGTGGGTGAATTTTTTCACTGGATAATTAAGTCTTTGAGAATAACATTTTAAGGCGGCCATTTAGTGTCATCATGCTGTAAGATGTAGATACGCTCCAAAAAGTATGTTTACGATTTTGTGTTAGACGATACGACACAACAGACAAAGGATTTTGACGACCCTACCGAGACAACAGGAGTCACAGTGTTCATTTTGAAATTAATCGGTCTCCTCCATAAAGGCACTTTTGGAGTGTTTGTTTACAACTCCTAGTGGTTAATGTGATGCAGCAGTGTACAGCTCATAGTCCATAAGGTAAGCTTTAGGCCACACCCCGTTGGCGGTCTTTGGCACTCTCTGATGTTGAAACAGGAACTGTGGATCAACCTGTACAGCTTCTCCTTTTACTTTCACACAAACAATAGATTTAACATGTTGCCTAAGTATTTTGATGAAACAATAAGCACAAATGTGTTATCGTCATGATCCGCCTTATGTGATTATATTGCCAGTTGATGTGGGCCCGACCGTGTTTTGACACACTGACTGGCCTCGTGTTAATTTATTCTCACTTAACATACTTTTCTCGTACCTGAACTCCTCGACCGAACGCTCTTAAAGTTTGTAGAGAAGTTGAAACGGGTCTTATTGATATTCGTGTAGGCAGATTGATAGAGGTCCCAGCAATAAGAGAGTACAGCCGGGTCCTGCTGGAGACACTGAACACATTTCAGTTATTACATCTGGAAATACACGATCACTCACCAAAGAAACGAAGACAATTTTACCAACTAATATGGTCGAGGTTCTGTAGATATGGGCCACAGCTCACGTACGGTCGCTATCTGATCTTCTCGACCAGTGTAACAAGAAAGATCTTTACAAACACTATAATATGTAGTCAACGTGCAGTAACTCAGTAATAACTTATTGCTCCTTTGATTCAAGTGTTCGACAACAAGCCGAATATGTTCCCTCTGTTCCTTTGACTATCTTGTGTGTACGATCTTGTGGACTGGGGCGTGATCACGATCAATGGTTGTCCCACTCACTCACTCACTAGGTTTCCTGCCATCTCTTACCCATGAAATTAGATTAAATCTGCTCTGTCGTATCCTCTTTACCTATCCTATCCCCCCTTGTCTCTATTAACCTTAATATATCATCACTCTCTCTCCCCTACTCTCCTTCCCTGCTTCCTCTACCACTATCTCCACCTCCTCTTTCCTTCCCCTTCCACAATTATTATATCCACATATCTATGTCTGTCATTCTCTTTATCTGTTCCTACTTCTTTCACTATATATCTCTATCCCCTCAGCCTAAATCACAATGGCTACAAGAACGAGAGCTTGTGTTGGTAAAAGAGGAATTTTTGAACACCATGACAAATGTATATTTTTGATGACTTAGGGAGAACGTGTGGCGTGATTAGTGTAGAAGAGGAGATTGTCACACCCTTCTACCCAGTTTTGTTAGTCTCTTATGCCCCACCCTGCCAGTCCTCATACCCTACCCTTCTAGTTCCTCATACCCTACCCTGTTAGTCCCTCATACCCTACCCTGTTAATCCCTCATACCCTACCATTCCAGTCCCTCATATTCCACCCTACCAGATCCTCATACCTCACCCTTCCAGCCTGTCTTTGTGTCCCAACCAAATTAAGTTCTGTAAAAATCTACCTGATGTCTTTCGCCTTCCCTTACCATCATCTCCCAATTGGTTGTCTTGTAAATAGTAGATCGATGCCCTGGAGTCTCTGGTAGTTTCAATAAGTCTGGAGCCCAACACATTAAGGAACTTCAGGGTGCTGTCATGCTGGGGAGGGAGGGAGAAGGAGCTGCATTATGCTGTCATGCAGGGGAGGGAGGGAGAGGGAGCTGCATTATGATGTCATGCTAGGAAGGGAGGGAGAGGGAGCTGCATTATACTGTCATGCTGAGGAGGGAGGGAGGGAGAGGGAGCTGCATTATGCTGTCATGCTGGGGAGGGAGGGAGGGAGAGGGAGCTGCATTATGCTGTCATGCTGGGGAGGGAGGGAGAGGGAGCTGCATTATGCTGTCATGCTGGGGAGGGATGGAGAGGGAGCTGCATAATGTTGTCATGCTGGGTAGGGAGTGAGAGGGAGCTGCATTATGCTGCTCATGCTGGGAGGGAGGGAGAGGAGCGCATTATGATGTCATGCTGGGAAGGGGAGGGGAGAGGAAGTTGCATTATGCTGTCAAGCAGCCTGGGAAGGAGGGAGAGGGAACTCATTGTTGTCAAGCTGGGATGGAGGAGAGGGAGCTGCATTGTTGCCTGGGCGCCAGAGAGAGGGAGAGGAGCCGACATGCTGTCATGCTGGGGAGGGATGGAGGGAGAGGGCGCTGCATTATGCTGTCATGATGGAAAGGGAGGGAGAGGGAGCTGCATTATGCTGTCATGCTCGGGAAGGAGGGAGAGGGAACTGCATTATGCTGTCATGCTGGGGATGGAGGGAGAGGGAGCTGCATTGTTGTCATGTTGGGAGGGATGGAGAGGAGTTGCATTATGCTGTCATGCTGGGGGAGAGAGGGAGAGGGCTGCATTATGCTATCATGCTGGGGAGGGATGGAGGAGCTTTACTATGCTGTCATGCTGGGGATGGAGGGAGAGGGAGCTGCATGCTGTCATGCTGGAGGGAGGGGGAGAGGGCGCTGCATGCTGTCATGCTGGAAGGGAGGGAGAGGATGCATTATGCTGTCATGCTCGAAGGAGTGGAGAGGAACCATTATGTTGCTGCTGGGGATGGAGGAGAGCTGCATTATGTCATGCTGGTGAGAAGAGGGGAGTTGCACATGCTGTCATGGGGAGGGCTGAGTCATGCTGGGAGGGGAGGGAGGGAGCTGCATTATGCTGTCATGCTGGGGGAGGGAGGGAGGGAGAGGGAGCTGCATTATGCTGTCATGCTGGGAAGGTAGGGAGAGGGAGCTGCATTATGCTGTCATGCTGGGGAGGGAGGGAGAGGGAGCTGCATTATGTTGACATGCTGGGGAGGGAGGGAGAGGGAGCTGCATAATGTTGTCATGCTGGGTAGGGAGTGAGAGGGAGCTGCATTATCCTGTCATGCTGGGGAGAGAGGAAGAGGGAGTTGCATTATGTTGTCATGCTGGGGAGGGAGGTAGAGGGAGCTGCATTATGCTGTCATGTCGGGGAGGGAGGGAGAGGAGATCGCATTATGCTGCATGCTGCATTAATATGATGCAGCATAACTCCAGCAGTCTCACTACAGCTTTGTATGTTTACTGTATGTTTACAGTCGAATGAAAACCTGAGAGGCTACTCAATATAAGTCCTTTCATTATCATTGTCACGGACACGGACACAAAAATTCAATGGATCTAAGTAACGAAAATAAGGAATAATTTAAGTTGTTGTCAAAGACTTTCATATGATTATTGTTTATAACTGAAGGTCTTGGAACTATTTTATCACAACAAAGAAATATAATGCAGTAAAACATGGACAGTGACGAAGTACAATAAAGAACAAACACAAACTGTGACATGGAGAACATCCAAGATACAGGAAGACAAACAATAGTAAAATGACAAGGACAGTCATGAGGACACTGAAGGTGAAATTAACAAAAGATACCTGGAGGAGTTGTTATAAATATTGATTTATGTTTTTAACTTTTTGTACTTTTTTGAAGATTTTGTTTTCTCCATAATACAAAAATATCGGTTAATATTCGTTTTTATTCCAATAGGTATTTGGCATTTTTTTACCATTATCACTAGGATTATTTTCAGGTTAGGTCAGGTGAGGTCAGGTAAGGTAGGTTAAAGAATACCAAAATACAAAAAAAAAAATATCTACCAATTGGGGAAATTGGGATGAAAAATTTGTTTTACCCAATTTTCTCCAAGAGGTGTAAGATGATATTGCAGCTTCATACAAATTCACCAAACAACAATAATAATCCAAGAGTTAGTAAGGCATCACCTGGTCATGTTAAGCCCACCTGGTGAAGATAAACATGTTGGTAATGTTTGTATCGTGACTGAACCACCTCACACAGCAGCCCTGAGGGTTTAGGCCACTGACTTAAGTGCTTACATTATACAACATAACGCTCTGTAATGGCCGATGATGCTGTTTTGGTTGTCTAATTGTAGTTTCCAACACGGTAATTACAGCAGGTATCTTTTTATTATCCTGCCATTAAAATAATTAAGTGAATTTATAGACTTACTGTACGTAACATCATGAAAGTATAAACCGATGAATTAAAATTAAATAATTATCTTATAAAACAACTAATCTATTTAATTTTCCTTTGAGAGTTAAAGGGATAAAATACACACTAACTGGAGTCTAACTAACCTGGTGTGACTCCTCTCCGCCCCACCCAACACATAATCATCCACTCCAGGTAACCTTACACCGCCCAATGGAGCCAAACCTAATAGAATCACACCGAACTTATCCAAATAAACTTTTCAGTGGGTAACCTTGACTCTACCACACCTTGGCTTTAGACGCTAGTATAAGTCTGGCTGGAGGGACCGTAGTCATTATAAGGGAAGCTTTTTAATAATAGCCATTACCTGCCTCCCGTTAACACTAATGAAATGTTCCTAAAATTAAACAAACTACAATTAAATCCAAATCTTTTTGAATATTTACATAATTTACTGGAGTGTTTCATTATGTTAGTGTGGGGGGCGTTTGTTGTGGCCGGGACTCCTCTTCAGATAATATAAATACAGATAATGTTGTTTTAATAAGTAATCTCTTAATGAAAATGTAGAGAAAATTGGTCAACAAATCTTAACAGTTATCCTGATTTCTTAAAGAACAATAGAGGAATAAGAAGAGGAGGAGGAGGGAAAGAAAGCATAAAGAAAACAATATAACAAAGATGAACAACAGAGAAAAAATGAAGAGTAAGATGAAAGAAACTTAGACTGATCAAAAAGACGTATAACAATCTGATTAAACTAATCACTATATTAGATCAGATCAGATCAGATCAAGGTTAGGTTAGTTTTGGTTAGATAAGGTCAGGTTAGGCTAGGCTAGGCTAGGCTATGCTAGGCTAGACTTGTTTTACACAAGGTTAGGTTAGGTTAGGTTAGGTCAGGTTAGACTAGGCTAGCCTTGGCCAAGGTGGGTGGAGCTTTGCTGACGTCAGCAGGCAGACTTCCTCGCCTACCTCTCACCTCTTATAAACAGAACATTTTATGGTTCTATATACTGTACTTT
Source organism: Homarus americanus (assembly GCF_018991925.1). Lineage (NCBI taxonomy): Eukaryota > Metazoa > Arthropoda > Malacostraca > Decapoda > Nephropidae > Homarus > Homarus americanus. The sequence goes on along the minus strand of NW_024727910.1, from coordinate 2,120 downwards.
GTTATCTCAGTATCTCACATAGAAAATAATACTAATAGAGAGTTTAATCTTGCATATAACTTTAGCTAAGGACACCAGTCAGTGTGGTGGGTGATACACAGAAGTAAAGGTTAAAAGAAAAACAATGTATTTCAGTTATAGTCTTGTATTTAAATAACTGCAGCTTAAGATAGGGTAATGATGACTATATATACAGTTGCCTACAGGAGTTCTTTTCCTCCCTGTTTGTCCATTATACTAATAATGTAGACATGAGGTGACAGGAGTTATGACTTCATATGATAAGTGTTACAGCCACTGACAACAGATTATCAGATTATGGGTGGTGGGGGGGGGCAGTTAGAGCAGGTGATCACAGGTGCTGCCTTTGCCTCCAGGTGTGAGTGATGTGACAGGAATTATGACCTCACAAGACAAGTGTTACCTTTACTGACACTTGTTTCATCAAAAGATTAAACACGTAGACGTTTACAGTCATCCATAGACTCACATTTATGGTACAACAGTTGCAGAAGTGCATGCAACACACCTGGTTCCACATTGAGCTGAGAATCCAACGATGCAGTGTACTGATAGATGGGAAACGAAATTGACTTCTATCAGGCAAGTAGTGATAAGCTTTCGGGCTTAAGCTGCGAAAGGTCAGTACTCGACTGATATCCTCCTCAAACCAGTATATTACAGGGACACCAGTTGAGAACAAAATCACTTGGGAAGAGAAAAAAAAACTACTAAAAACATCATTAGTCGCAGCAGTAGCCTTGATAAAAGTATTTTCTCTTTGGTCTTGCAAATAAATCCTCTCCTTCTCCCATCCTTTTTTTTTTCTCAGTGAGAGGAACATCTCTCTCCTTCCTTACATCATCCAGTTCACGTTGTAAATCCACAGTGATCAGAACTGGTCTCTCTTCCTCTGACTTGTCTGCTACTATTAATGTTCCTATGTCCAATAGGGCAGAGAGAGAGAGAGAAAGAGAGAGAGAGAGAGAGAGAGAGAGAGAGAGAGAGAGAGAGAGAGAGAGAGAGAGAGAGAGAGAGAGAGAGAATTGTAACTATGTACAATTGCCTACAGGATAACCTTTCTTCCCTGTTGTGCTCATTATATTAATAATGTAGACATTAGGTGAGGTTCTTAGATTAGACTTTTTGTGCAAGAGATAGGAAACGTAGGACTTAGGTGTGTTCTCCTGTGGCTGGGATAGGGCATAAGAACAAAAGAACATAAGAATGGAGGAAACTGCAGCGGGCCTATTGGCCCATACTGGGCAGTCCCGTTTACACCCAACCCCTATTGCTCATATGAGCATCCAACCTATGTTTGAAGCAATTCAGCGTATTCGAGTTAATGATGATATTTGGTAACTTGTTCCATCTATCCACTACTCTGTTTCCCAAACCAGTGTTTACCTATTTGCTTCTAAATTTAAATTTGTCTAATTTAAAAACCATTACATGAGCTGCCCTGGTTGGATAATTTGAGCAATTTTGTATGTCCCCTTTGTTTTAGCCCTATTCTACTTATACACCTCTATCAGGCCGCCTCGCCACGCTTTCCTCGAGGAGTGCAAATTAAGATGCTTTAACCTGTCTCTATACTATGTCTCGCAATGCCCGGATTAGTCTTGTCATTCTCTCTGAATTCTTTCCAAGGATTCTATATCCATTCTGTAACACGGTGACCAGAACTGAAAACTCGCGGTATTCCCACAAGAGCAAGATGTTTTAGATGCACCGCTTAATTGTAACTAACACTCGTTTGTATGAACCCAAGTACTTTATTAGCCTTGTTACGAGCAAAAACACATTGTTTACTTGGCTTAAGGTTCCTACTTATCATTACTCCTAAATCTCTCTCGCAGTCGGATTTCTCTATGGCATCGTTGTTCATCTGGCATCTGGTTTCCCTGTTTACATCTCCTATACTGAGTACTTTACATTTGTCGACGTTGAATTTCATCTGCCATTTTTCAGACCATTCGAAAATTTGTTTAGATCTTCCTGTAGTTTTGCCGAGTCCTCGTCAGATTTGATAACACGTCCTATTTTAGTGTCATCAGCAAATTTACTTATGTTGCTGTCAATGCCGATATCTATGTCGTTTATGTATATAATAAATAATA
>NW_024727909.1:0-2301 GCF_018991925.1 Homarus americanus | reverse complement strand
CGGATCTGTTTAATGCCGTGCCCTCTTTCCGGGTAGGCTGTTCATTGTTACTGGTTACGGTGATGATATCTTGGGACGCCCCTCTCTGGGATTCATAGTATAAAGCCTCAATTGTTCTTCTTCATTATCTCATTTAGGGGTCAATGTACCGTTATCAGGGTTGTTAATCGGTCTTTATATATGCGATGTGCCTTCTACCTCTTTCCAGAGTATATCAGGGTTTGTTAATACGGATCTTTATGTATGCGTATCGCCCTTCCTCTTTTCAAGTATATCGGGGTTATCCGGATCTTTATATTAATGCCGTAATACGCCCTACCTCTTTCAAGTCTCTTATCCTTATCTAGGATCTTCTCAGAAGAACAATAATCATAAGTGTAATTTCCTAGGTATAACGGTTAGTTTTCGGGACTTTTCTGGTTATCCTGCCGTGATATTTTTTCAAGGTTATCCACTTATCTTATCTTTGGACCATTAGTTAATTTATCCTATTTTCTTAACAATGGCCACCTCGGGTTTTGATCTCAGGATTTTATTGAAAATCCTTCCGTAGCCTAATTACGTGTTAATATCCTGAAGAAAGAATGGAAAGAAATAGCCAACTATTATAATATCCCATTTTCACAGCAACTGACTAAGGAAATGTTAAAAAATCATGTGATTGAAGTGCTGGTTCAACATGAAGTTTTAAAAGAATCCGCTGTTGACAGATTAACGCCCATGTCAAAGAAACTTCAACCACTATCCACCACCCCTCCTCACTCAGAAGTTGCTTCAGGTCTGGCTAGCCCTCAACAAGAAACACAACGAATAGACGCCTTAGAACTGGAACGAGCTAGGTTCGAGTTCCAAATCAAAATGAAAGAACTCGAGTTGGAGCAGGAGTCGGAACAGGCCAAGTTGGAGCACAAGTTGGAGCATGAGGGAAGGTCGGAACAGGCCAAGTTGGAGCATGAGGAAATGATGGAACAGGCCAAGTTGGAGCAGGAGGTTAGACTGAAAGAACTACAGGTAAGAGAGATAGAAGTCACCTTAACATCGGAGTTTAAATCAAAAGAAGTGGCATTAAGAGAGAAACTAGCTGCTTTTAACCCTGCTACTGCTTCTTCCCTTGTTCCCGGGTTTGATGAATCCGATATGGACGGGTCATTTAGGACTTTTGAGAAAATAGCCGGGAAGAATGAGTGGCCCAAAAGGACCGGTGGGTGTCAGTGTTAGTTCTAAATTATATGGTAAGGCTCGTAGAGTTTATAACTGTTTAGACCAGACTGATGACTATGATAACGTAAAGAATATCCTCACCTCTTATGCTATCACGCCAGATGGATAAAGCAGAAGTTTTAAGTAAACAAGCAAGCCATTTTCCCACACCTTTGTTGAGTTTGCTCAAGAAAAGCTTAGGTTTTTTTAGAAGTGGTTAGAGGCTACAGAGACCTCCACATTTCAGGATTTGTTGGTAGTCCTGGAGGTGAGGGAAGAGGCGGATCATTCATCTTAGGAGCGTGGAGGGGTTAATTTAAGGGCGTGCTGCTGGGCTGTGATGCATTCGTGTTTGTTGGTGGTCTGGGCAGTAGAGAGCGTGGTGCTTCCGACATGTTGGTCCTCCTCTGATGGTAACCTTGGAACGTGGTGGTAGGTCGAAAGGTCCACACCTCTCCCCGGTAGCCAAGCTTACTTGTCTTGGCTAGGCCAGGCCATACGATCCGGTGTAAGCACTAAAGTGTCAGATTCTAAAAGTAGTTCCCTGGTTAAGTTGAAGCAATAGCAAATACTGGCTATTGGAAGGCTATCAGATCTCTTCTTTCATTCACCTATGAAAAAATTTCAATCATAGAGGTCTCGTTCTTTCCTATTTCGTATACTCGTGATATGGGCGCCTTCTATCCTCCTCCTGTAGCGTCATTCGTCTACCGCATTTTACTAATGAGGTGTTTCTAATTTCAGATCTCTCATCCCATTTCTTCCTATCCTTTGTTTCAAAATTACCTCAATATCCACATGAAGTTACTGGGTGTGGCCTGGAAAGAACCCCATGCCTGTGTGCAGCATTCCATTTTGTGTTGGAGTGACGGCTTGGTAGGAGATCCTGGTGGTTCCTAACATGGGCTGATCGGCTCCTCACCTCAACTCTGCAAACTGTAAAACTATTTCCTCATCTTTCCCATCTTGTGCTGTCACCCGGTACAAGAGTGTGCGAAATGGGCCTCTTCGTCTAAACCACCTCTAATATTTTCCTACCCGCGATCTATACAACCAGACAGTGAGATGAGCTCGTTAAAGCGCCGTCTGATCCATCTTTGA
>NW_024727908.1:0-5000 GCF_018991925.1 Homarus americanus | reverse complement strand
TTGTTTGTTCCTGTAGGTTATGTATCTAAGCTACTGTGCTGAGTAGCAACTCTTGTATATAAGCTACTGTGCCGCAGTAGCATCTATGTATATAATTACGCGGGCAACACTGCACGTTATGGCAACATTGCCCCGAGGCTGCCATATATGGCAGCAGCAGTCTCAGTCTGACTTCGCGGGAAGTTTCGTATGGCACACGCTAAAGTCACCACTTGTATTTCTCCTATCCTTTTAATAAATGGACTTCAGTGTTACCCGGTGTTTCTACCCATCACTGCATTCTTCAGGGAATACTTTGGAACCTTCATGGCACAGTGAGTAGGATCTGTGGACTTAAGGCGTGTGAACAATGGACAGTTAGCCGGCGATGTGCGACTGCCGGCGATGTGCACATGACTCTTAGTGTGTGGCCGTAGTTGTGTTTCACTGCGACGCGGTAGCGCGTTCGCCAGAGTGCATTTTAGTGACGCGTGGCAGTGTTAGTGTCAGTGTATCAGTGTGCTCCAGAGCTGAGAGTTGAGCATTGGCCTTCTTTTTTCATGGTACTCCACGAGCACGAGGCGCATAACACCCTTCTCGTGTGACATCCGGGAGATGCTGACGGCCTTGCCTCCGCCCGCCACCACGCCTGCTGTCTCGTGACACACACACACGCACGCACGCCACTCACACGACAGAACAGCGGACTCTATGCAATATTTCTGCGCTGTTTATAAGAACATAAGAACATAAGAAAGTGGGATACTGCAGGAGGCCGACTGGCCCATACAGGCAGATCCTTTCAAGACCCATCCCAGCACTTCCATGTGCCTATCCAACTTCGCCTTGAAGCTCCTTAGCCGCCCCCCATCCTACCATATATAGCACTCGCAGCCTATTCCACATATCCACAACTCTATTACCAAACCAGTGCTTGCCTATATCCTTTCTGAATCGGAATCATCAATTTAAAGCCATTTGTTCTAGTTATTTCGTTATTACTGAGCTTCAGAACATCTTCCATTTTTACCCCTTGTTAATCCCACTTTACCCACTTGTACACCCTATCATATCTCCCCTAACTCTATGCCTCTCTAATGAATGTAAGCCTGCTTTTTCAGTCTTTTCTTCATATGGAAGGTTTCAATATTATGGATCATTTTTGTCATTCTTCTTTGTACTCTCCAAAGAATCTATGTCCATTCTATAATATGACACCAGAACTGAACCCATAATCCATGTGTGTGGCCTCACTAATGTTAGGTAAAGTTTCAAGATAACGCCAGCAAGTCTCTGTTACCACAGACCTAGATATGAACCCAAGAATCCTGTTTGCCTTGTTAAGTAACGCTAATACATTGTTTTCTAGGTTTCAAGCACAAAATACACTCTAGATCTTTTTCTACAAACTGAGTTTTCATTTCCGTGTTACCTAGTTTATACTTAACGTTTGTATTCAGTTTTCCCTATCTGTAGTACCTTGCATTTATCAGTATTAAAACTACTCTTGCCCGTGTCTACGACCACCATGTAAGGTATCTAGATCTCTTTGAAGTTGCGTTCAAAGCTACTGTCTGAATTTATCACTTCCCCATTTTGGTATCATCTGCAAATTTACTAATCCTACTAGTTAAGTGCTCTAAATCAAGATCATTAATGAATATAACAAAAAGCAGAGGGCCTAAATACAGATCCCGGGGAACTCGAAGGATGAGGCGCCACTTTATATGCTGTAAACAGCCGCAGTCCACGATAAAGATGGGCGTAAGAAGGACAATGTCAAGATGGGAGACATGATCTCCCCCACCACCATCCTCCAATCGGCTTATTCTCCTCATCCTCCACCTCCAGCGACGGACATTGCCACAATTCTGAGGTGGATGGGATTACTGAGACGAGCTTAATGTAGAGATGGAACTTCAGAGGAGTGAGACACGTAAGAGAGGGAGGAAAAGTCGTGTTTTGATGCACTATTGGCTTACCCTGGCGCTAACCCACCTCCCTCACTGCAGGCTTCACACAAGGCGCCACAGGCCTCCGCCCACCACACCAGCTGCCCTCCAGGCACTCTGCTACCCAACAGCTCCTGCTGCATCTGTTCAACTCCCACCCGCCCTCCTCACCAGATGTCACTGCCAGCGCCAGAGTGGAGGCGCATGCTTGACAGATTACTCCACTCCATGGTGACCTTGACAGAATGCCTCCAAAACAAACAGCTCATCCAACTCACGGATGTGTTTGTTTTCTGAGAATCCAGAGAGTGTTGAGCACAAGTTGCAAAGTGCTCCATTCTACCTCTCTTCAGTGACAGATGTGCTCTAATCTTTTACAGAGCACTTTTTAAAGGTCGTGGAATAACGAGGCTTTGCGTCGCCGTGTTTTCACCAGCTGCAACAGGCTTATAAACGAATCCTTTGACGACTTTTTGTATGCTTGAAGAGTTGTCGGAGGAGAGATCGACGCCTGCAAGGCGACAGCCGGAATGTGAGGAAGCATGGATCAAGCACGGATCTTGATACAGTGTCAGGCAGGAAGAGTTGGTGCAGCAACTCATCCCTGACGCCTCCGCACTCCAGGTGGTAGTGACTGAATGCCGGTCGACGTAGGCACGCAAGTCCGCCACCTCTGCCTTACGGGCCCTCCTGTTGTGAGAGCAATCTCAGTACAAGAAGGGGTGTAAGAAGGCGGCCAATAACGTATGCTGCCGCACGCTCTTCCACACCTCCGCCTAGCTTCCTGGGTGGCAGCTGTGGTAAGCAGCATGTCTCAAGACATGTCCGGTCACGACGCACTGTGCCGCGGATGTGACCGTAAGGGCCACTGGGGTCTAACACAGACAGGCAGCCCCTGCACGCAGGCCGCACGTCAGCCTGCGGGTCGCCATGGGATTACTCACGACAAGTAAGCTGCCGCCAACCCCACGCCCCAAAAGCCCGAGAGACTAGGGAGGAAAGCAGCGCACGCCTTCTCGGGTAGTTCAGACGCAGCCTCCCTTTAGAAGGCCCATGCAGCCCCAAGCAGCGTTGGCAGAGTCACATCAGGAGGGTGGAATCGATCACACGCCCCAGGGCTACCCTTCCCCTACTATCCGTCGCCATTACACACGGTGATGTGTCGGTCACATCGAGGTGATACCGACACCGGGCGCTGATACCACGTGATAGGCCCAGGCACTCCAGAAACTTGGCCTCACCAAACGCCTGGGGACCACCGCCGCAGCTGCCGCAGTACTACAATGCGGACGGTTCCCAGATGCCGGACGCTATGGGCTCCCTTTCAAGCCGAGATCACCACGGGCGCAGGTCGTGTCACTGATGGATCGACGTGCAGCCTACACCCTTGTTGCGCGTGGGAGCACTGCAAGGAGTTAGGGCGGGTGCCCAGACTTCCTCAGCAGATCCCAGCCGCCGCACACTGCCAGCAGTGCGAGTCAACGAGCGACGCCTGGCACTGCCACACACAGGAGCGTTTGCACCCCTGCGTCTACCGGCCTACAGGACGCTGCCTGTATTCCTGTACGTTACTCTCGCTTTTGCGCATTGCATATGTGCAAGTTTTTGCGAAGGAGGGGTGTATTGTGAGCGAAAGGCATGCTACGCTGCTATGTGCTTGTGATGACAAGTGAGCGTGAGGGGAGTGGAGATGTAGGTTATGTACCGCTACTGTGCTGAGTAGCACCTTGTATATGTTACCGTGCTCGTAGCATCTAAGCAGTATGTATATAATTACGTGGTAACATTGTACTGAGGCTGCCATATGGCAAGGCAGTTCAGTTCGATTCGTGGGCCGTGCATGGCACAGAATGCAAGTCACCACTTGTATTTCTCCTAATCCTTAATAAACGGACTTCAGTGTTACCCGCGGTGTTTCCCTTACCCATCACCGCATTCTTCAGGGAACACTTGAACCTTCAGTTCCTACCGCCCCATCGGCATTTCCAGAGATTGAATAAAACTCACTTGTTAATACTGATGTTAAAATGAACTAAGCGAAACCAGTTCACGCGGGTCGTCTCTCCTAGCTAACGAGTTCTTGGTTCGCTTGACCACCGCCTTACTTAATTCCAGATAATGCGTTCTTCAAGGCGTTCGCAAGCACTAGGATTTATTTACTGCACAACTAATAGCTTAATTAGGGCTTACGCAACATTTTTAAACTGGAAAACGATTTATAGTCATTTTCAATTTTATAACTGTCATATAATTTCATAATTCACGTCCAAATTAAGTCGTCAGAGTATACTTAATATTATATGGGCGCAGTTCACAAAACTATCACTACGCGGCAGCGCCACCATCACTCAGACGATCTTGAAAGACTGTGACACGGCCATATTATTGAACAGCATCTTCCCTTGAAGAATATCTCTACATATCGAAAGCCGTATTTTTAAATGCAAAGAACCTTTACTGCAAGTACCTAATGAGTGTGGTGGCATGAAAACGAACTAATAGTACCAACTTTAAAGAGGTAGCTATGAGCCGCTTTTCGTCACCCTCTTCATAATCATTTTGTTAGTTTTATTGACTATTTATAGTTTACTACGATAAATGTACAAAGAAACACGTATTGGTAATTTTACAAATGTATTTTTTACATTGGCTGGTTTCCTATGGCCCATATTATGAAAGTGCAAAAGCTGTGTCCCCTGGGTCATGTATTATGACTTTCGTGCCGCCGCCTTGCCACCGGCTATTGCCGCCGGAGTCATCTCTATCTACTAATGCTAGTACTAAGCGGGTAAGCACATTTACGGTAATTTATTAAAAATTTTAGCAGTTTTATAGGTGAGTTTCTGGCCAGGAAAATATAAACTAGTGACGTTCTTGCCTAGAAATATCGTCTCAAAACTTTATGTTGCATGTATTAATAAAGTAAGTCCATTTAAGTTAATTAATGCAACTTTTTAGCAGTGTTATAAGTGAGTTTCTGTCTTGAAAATATAAACTGGCGTCGTTCTTGCCTATAAATATTAATATGGATAGTGGCAAAATTTCTCACTGGGAGGTCATTTTCACAAT
>NW_024727907.1:0-15378 GCF_018991925.1 Homarus americanus | reverse complement strand
TCTACTTCACGTTCTTCCCAGGGTGGATTCTTACAACTCTTCTGAACAGCTGTACACCAGTCTGCCAGATTACATTTTTTAATAATATTTACTAATCCATTCATGCATCCTCCCTTGCCTTGCCTACAGAAGGTCCGTTTACTTTTTAAACCATCATTTATATCTTGTACAAATTTACCCCCACTGTTCCCTCTCATTAATCGAACTGCTGCAACTGTATTAATTTCATTGACCCTCTGTGAAATGCTCTGTAACCCTAGTTCCATTTTCATTATCTCAATCATTGCATTCTTTTGACACCCTAAAATTATTCTCATTGCTTCATTTTGCATGATCTCAAGCTTCCGTATCCTTCCTTCACCAGTACAAGAGAGGACAGGTGCTGCATAGTCTATAAGTGATCTGATGGTAGAAATATACATCATTCTCAGTATGGGTACCCCAGCACCTTTACCACAACATGCTAGAGCCTTCAAAGGCTGTAATCTTGCTCTACATTGAGTGAGGACATGATATATTTCTGCCTCTTTACTTTCACTAGTAAAGCCAATATACATTCCTAAATATTTATACTTTGACACTTTCTCAAAAATTTTTCCATTTAGAAAAACGGATTCAGTTCCTCTTCCTTTACATTCACACTTGGTTTTTTCTTCATTGATAACTAAGCCCATCTTTTGAGAAAGAACAATAAAATTATTTAATGCAATCTGCAAATTTTTGACAGAGTTTCCTTGAAATAAGATGTCATCTGCATAAATGATGGTTACAACTCCTTTGGGATATTTGTGTGAGGCTATCTTGTTCATTAACACATTAAATAACATTGGACTCAATACTCCCCCTTGGGGAGTGCCTAGTTCAAGTGCTCTTTCCTCAGACAAACATCCCTGATACCATACACAGATTCTTCTTCCATGCAAGTAGTCACCTATCCAGTGTAACAACTTTCCTGATACCCCTAGAGCAGCCAGTTCATTCATAACTACTTCACTGTGAGCTTTATCAAATGCTCCTTGTAAATCCACAAAAACTCTACATCTGTCTGCATCATTTGATAAACATTTTATAACACAGTCTGAAGTACATTTCCCTTCCAAAAAACCAAATAAATTTTCCCCCACAATATATACAAGCCTATTTAATAATACTCTAAAACGACGGTAAATCACCACTATATCGACGCTAAATAAAAACACCCCAAACAAATGATAATAATTCCCCATGTGATTCAACAGATAATAAGACTCCCAGGTTCTGTTGTAAATAAAGGAAATCTAAACAGAACCTTAACACAAAGGTACAGATATTGGAAGCCACAGTCAATAAAGATGTCAGCCAACTTACCAATATAATCCATTAATTTTAAAGGAGGAACGAGACTCGATTCCTCATAATGTCAGTATTATGTTTTGCATCTACCAGAGTGTGTCAGAAACGTATACACAGTGTCTTATAGATTCTGGTGGTGTTTGAGTGAATATTGGCATTAAAAGAGCAACATCTCTTCAGTAGTGTGAGGTCTGCCATAGGTGAGGACAAGGTTGCCACGATCAACCACGAAAATGTGACGGGTTGTGTGTGTCGACGACGACTTAAACAACAACAACAGCAGCTACAACAACAACAACTACAACAAAAACATAAGAGTATATTAAGCTGAACAAACACACACACACACCATCTTGAGTTATTTAATGAGAGAGACACGTGGACTATAACAAGTTAATAAAGAGAATTTGCATCGTATTGAAAAAAATTGTCATCGAGTTATTTTGAGTCATTTCCTTTGAGCAAATCGTCACCCGGTTATAATAACAGGCAGCATTCTGTACACATTTTGGTGAAAGAAAAACAAACTGAGGAATATATATCTCTCACTGTCGCTATTTTTATTTTTTAGGGGAGCATAAACAACAAGCTTCAAGATGCAAACAAAACAATATCTTTAAACAACAGATTTAAAGGTGTAAACAAAATATATCCCACATAAACAACAAACTCAAGGGTGTAAACAAAGAAATAGCTTACTTAAACAACACACTTAAGGGTGTAAACAAAACAATAGCTTTAAACAACATATTCAAAGGTGTAAACAATATATATCTCATGTAAACCAAAAATTAAGAGTGTAAACAAAATGTATCCCAAGTTGACAACACACTAACAACACTGACAACACACTAACAACACTGACAACACACTAACAACACTGACAACACACTAACAACACTGACAACACACTAACAACACTGACAACACACTAACAACACACTAACAACACACTAACAACACTGACAACACACTAACAACACTGACAACACACTAACAACACTGACAACACACTAACAACACTGACAACACACTAACAACACACTAACAACACACTAACAACACTGACAACACACTAACAACACTGACAACACACTAACAACACTGACAACACACTAACAACACTGACAACACACTAACAACACACTAACAACACACTAACAACACTGACAACACACTAACAACACTGACAACACACTAACAACACTGACAACACACCAACAACACTAACAACACACCAACAACACCGACAAACACACCAACAACACTGACAAACACACCAACAACACCAACAAACACAATAACAACAAATACCAACAACACTGACAAATATCCACTAACAACACTGACAACAACATCTACAAATACTAACAACACACTAACAACACTGACAACACACTAACAACACTGACAACACACTAACAACACTAACAACACACTAACAACACTAACAACACACTAACAACACTAACAACACACTAACAACACTAACAACACACTAACAACACTAACAACACACTAACAACACTGACAACACACTAACAACACTGACAACACACTAACAACACTGACAAACACATCTTTAACAACACTGACAACACAACAATATAATTCAACAACACTAACAACACACCAACAACACTACAACACTAACAAATGTCAACAACACACTAACAACACACTAACAACACACTAACAACACTGACAACACTAACAACATTGACAAAATACACCAACAACACTGACAACACTAACAACATTGACTAACAACACCAATAACACACTCAACAACACTGACAACACTAACAACACTAACAAACACACTAACAAACACACTGACAACACACTAACAACACTGACAACACTAACAACACACCAACAACACTTCAACAACACACTCAACAACACTAACAACACTTAACAACACACTCAACAACACACTAACAACACACCAACAACACTGACAAATACCAACAACACTGACAAACACACCAACAACACCGACAACACTCAACAACACACCAACAACACTAACAACACACTAACAACACTGACAACACTAACAACACTAACAACACACTAACAACACACTGACAACACACTAACAACACTGACAACACTAACAACACACTAACAACACTAACAACACACTAACAACACTAACAACACTAACAACACTAACAACACACTAACAACACTGACAACACACTAACAACACTGACAACACACTAACAACACTGACAACACACTAACAACACTGACAACACACTAACAACACACGACTCCAATGTAATAAAACAAACACCAAAAAGACCTATTAAAATCCCAAACAGAGAATCTAATTTAGCTTTTGTCAATATCCAACTGTAGTGAACATCCAACAGAGCATCGTGTGACTATCGGCCGGTCGAGCGAACATGGTAGGTGTATGAGGAGGCCTGGTGGTGTGTGTGCGTGGTAGATGTTCCTCAATTTCATATGGTCAGTCACCCGTTAGGTCATTTACAAAGCCAATGTCATCAAGGAAATATCTCAACTGCACCAGAAAATATATTAATATAGATTCTTTAATTAGTCCGTTGGGTATTGTCAATGGGAACTGTACAATTGTGTTTTTTATCTGAGCTATAATGCACTTAAAACGTGGCACCGTCTTTGTCAGAGAACATCAGAAATCGTCTTACACTGCCAACTTGTTGCAACTCTTCAACTAACGCAGAGAAACACTCACAGAGGCGTGTAGATCCGAAAGTCAACAAGACACGAAAGGTTATGTCACTTGTTTTTTGATACACAATCACCGAATTACATCAGAACTGTTAATTTTTTTTCTTCTTGAAGGTATCTTTGGCTGACAAATCATTAATTAGTTCCAAGGATTCTAGCTGTACCTCCTTGAAATTCGGGATCATCACAAGATTCCCGTGTTCCACTGCTATTTCTGAAGAGTTACAGTTTGGCAAGGAAAGCTAAGATAATAATTCGTATGAGTAATCATGCTTGAATCTTTCCCTTGTATCATGTGGAGCTCACAGAACACCTGAAGAAGGTCCACAATATACGACAGTCGTACTTCAGTATTAAATGTAGCCAGCAAATCCATTTTCTCTTGTATTTCGAGGAAATTCTTCACTTGGTTGAGAATGGTGAGAAACTTTCCACCAAACAGCCACTTTACTTCTGTGTGGGCAAGAACAGTGTTTTATGCATGAAGACCATGTCGGCACACAGTTGACAAGTTTGACAATATGGTTTAACAAATATTTCAACTCGACGATGAATGAAACAGTGAACACCGGTGGCGTTTGGTGCTTTTTCTTTGACACGAGTTTGTAAACCAGATTTTGAACCAAGCCAGGTTGGAGGTGCATCGGTTGTGACGCTAACAAGATTACTCAAACTACACTCTTAATATATGGAGACATAATATCCATCACATCGGCCGAGGTTTTAAAATTCTGATACAGACGAATTTCTCTTTTATACTGCCAATCAAAATATATCAACATCAAGACAACAACTGGGTATGAGATGTTTCATCAAGTTGTATCGTAAGAAGAAGAAGAAAATAGCTCCTTTCATCTCTTGTACAAATTGACTCTTCAAATCATGAGAGATATCAACCATTCTAGACTGGACTGTGTTGTTCGAAAAAATACTTCACTCAATTTCGCGTATCATCGTAACAAAGCGCACACTGTTCGGGGTACATAACAGATTCAGCTCCTCAACGATTGTGTGTGGCCTTTCCTTCAAGTTATCAAGTAAGGAACCTTGTATGGAGCTGCTACTAAGTTCTTATTGGGGGAGTATTCCAGCAGTGTCCGGCAGCTGTACATAAGATACCTACAGTCGTTTCCATCTCACCAGTGTTTGTTAAAGGTAATAATGTGTAGTTATTGGTGTCTGGCCATGGACACTTACTCTATTTGATAAAGCTGCAGCAGACAGTTTAACCAGACACTTGATAGTCTTATTATCCTTTGTCAGATACTCCACCTAGGACATCTGACAGGCTACCAGACTCCCGATCCCCTCCTATACCTTTTGACTGATTATCACATCTACTTGTTTATCATCTACTAATTAACCTATTATAAGTAGTATGAAGAAGTAAAATACACCTGCAGCTACCGGTAACGTGCGCCCCTGAGGTATTGTATTGTGAAAAAAAAAATCATTGTCTGCTTGATTGAATTTTTCCTGAAATCTGAGGCCCCTTGATTATCCCACCACTTTGAGAGCCGCTGTGGTTGAGGAAATAATGTGAGGAGGAGTTACATGAGTGCTCCACCCCCCTCCCCTCCCCCTTCACCAGTTCACTACAACATGACAGGTGACAGTAATGAGAAAGGTGACAGGTCTCTCCCCTCCCCTTAACACCCATTGTTGACGGAAATTGTCCCTCTCAACCTGTCATCCTCCTGCTGTCTAACACGGCTCTCCACTCTGGCCTCCTCCATCTCACTTCATCTATGTCGTGACTAGTGGTTGTGTGTCCCAACCCTACCTAACCTTACCTCTCTCCACCCTCCAATTTACTCATATTTTATCGATTTAAATTATATAGAAACGAATCGAGGTCAAGGACACTGAATGGAAAAAAAATACCCTGCTGTTCACTATTGACCCCTCGGCCAGGTATACACTAATAACTCTGACCGTTGACCCACTGAGACTAAAGTTAAAATGAAATTCGTCTTCTCTTGGGACGTGATACCAACACCAAGGTCACTGGTTCTTGAAAATACTTAAAGAGTACGTGCTTAAGGACCTGAGTTAATGCATGGACTGGGTTGGACTCAAGAGTACATGCTTAAAACACTTCAGTTGTTTTAATTACAGGAGTACTTATAAACCACATTATAGTAAGGTACACGGGCCTACTGCAGTCACCTGTAATAATGAAGACAAATCACAGGTATACCACGACTAAATTACATGGTACAGTAACTTCTCACTGTAATATTCCGAGGTTACAGTTTTCTTAAAGATGAATTTACTTGTGAATAAAAAGTAAAAATAGTTAAAAAAAAAAGGGGGGATTTTTTTCTGCATGTCGACTAAAGTTTGTGTCAATTACTTTGAAGAATTTTAAATTACTCCTCAAAGGAACACAAGAGCACTTCATATCTTGAGGGTTTTTTCCGCCTTTGATACTCACATACGAGCATAGAGCCATCACATTATAAAGATCTACGCCCCAAAAAATTCTTGAAAAATACTCCGAAACCTTATTATTATTATTATTATTATTATTATTATTATTATTATTATTATTATTATTATTATTATTATTATTATTATTATTATTATTATTATTATTATTTTTATTATTATTATCTAGAGTGATTACTTTCCATTATCATGACACTCACACTCAATCACTCAATCGCACTCACTCACTCACTCACTCACCCGGGACGTCAGATCTGTAGACACCCTTACCAGACCTGACAAATGCCTCTACCTTCAAGTTGTCTCATAGGGCCTGTACTTCCATTACCTCCCACTGGCCTCCTTCAGCCACCTCTCACCGGACCAATTTCAGCCACCTCCCTCAAGCCACCTCCTACCACCACCACCCCTTGGCCACCTCCTACCACCACCCCTTGGCCACCTCTCACCACCTCCCTCGGGCCACCTCCTACCACCACCCCTTGGCCACCTCACCACCTCACACCCCACCACCACCCTGGCCACCTCACCACCACCCTTGGCCACCTCCTAACACTCACCCCACACCACCACCTCCTCACACCTCCTACCATCACCCTACACCTTTCACCACCTCCTCGGCCACCTCACCACCACCCCACACCTCACCACCACCCCACACACCTCCCACCACTACCCCACACCCCACCACCTCCCGCCTCCCACCACCACCCCACACCCCACCACCCCACACCCCACCACACCCCACACCTCACCACCGTCCCCACACCTCCCCAACACCAACCCCACACCTCACCACCACCCTCGGGCCACCTCCTACCACCACCCCTTGGCTACCTCTCACCACCTTGCCCGGACCACCTCCCATCACCTCAAGTCGTTCCATCTCGTCTGTGGTCATCGCCTAAGTCGTCTGGTCTGGTTTTGGTCTTGTTTTGGTCTTGTTTTGGTCTTGTTTAGGTCTTGTTTAGGTCTCTTTGTCAGTCATGTCCACCTTAGAATAGTTTTGAGGAGTCTCCCCTTATCTGGGGTCATTATTATGTTTCTGTAGCATAAGTGGGGCATCTCTATATCTGTCTAAATGTTTGTCTGTTTGCCTCTGTCTCTCTGTTTCTCTGTCTGTCTGTCTGTTTACCTCTGTCTGTCTATCTGTCTGGCTCGGTCTGGAACTCTGTCTCTCTGTCTGTTTACCTCTGTCTACCTATCTGTCTTTCTCTGTCTCGGTTGGTCTTTGCCTCTCTCTGTCTATCTCTGTGCCTTTCTCTGTTTCTTTCCCTGTCTCAATCCGCCTGAATATTCTATATAACTTACACCCCAACGCTAACTACGACCCTTCAAAATACACGACCTTCCCTGAAACACTACTCACGACCTATCTCACTACTACGTTAATACGACCTGACTGTACTAACAACAATGACGACCAGTTAATTATAAAAAAAAGGTCAACAAAAGAGTGACTATAACTGACTGACTGGAAGATATATCTAACTCACTAATGATTGGGCTTGACATGTTAATTGATCCATGGTAATTGTTTATTTAACTGGTTGACTGGTTGACTGACGTGGTACAGGTTAATTAAGTGATCGTTAGCATACCTTTGTCCGGATGATTGATTGGCCAATTAACCAACTGGAGAGGCTGACTGGATATTCATTCATTTTCACACCTTTAATTATCAATACGTTAATAATTCCTTTTCACAGCTTGATAACTGACAGTGTAATAGACTATCTCCACTAGTAGACTATCTCCACTAATAGACTATCTCCACTAGTAGACTATCTCCACTAATAGACTATCTCCGCTAGTAGACTATCTCCCAGACTATCTCCACTAGTAGACTATCTCCCAGACTATCTCCACTAGTAGACTATCTCCCAGACTATCTCCACTAATAGACTATCTCCGCTAGTAGACTATCTCCCAGGCTATCTCCGCTAGCAGACTATCTCCCAGACTATCTCCACTAGTAGACTATCTACCAGACTATCTCCGCTAGTAGACTATCTCCCAGACTATCTCCGCTAGCAGACTATCTCCCAGACTATCTCCGCTAGTAGACTATCTCCCAGACTATCATCACTAGTAGACTATCTCCCAGACTATCTCCACTAGTAGACTATCTCCCAGACTATCTCCACTAGTAGACTATCTCCCAGACTATCTCCACTAATAGACTATCTCCGCTAGTAGACTATCTCCCAGGCTATCTCCGCTAGCAGACTATCTCCCAGACTATCTCCACTAGTAGACTATCTCCCAGACTATCTCCGCTAGCAGACTATCTCCCAGACTATCTCCGCTAGTAGACTATCTCCCAGACTATCATCACTAGTAGACTATCTCCAGACTATTCCATGAGCAGACTATCTCCCAGACTCCAGGCTCATCTCCCCAGACCATCTCCACCAGTAATATCTCCCCAGACTATCTCCGCTGCAGACTATTCCCCAGACTATCTCCACGAGTAGACTATCTCCACTAATAGACTATCTCCACTAGTAGACTATCTCCACTAATAGACTATCTCCACTAGTAGACTATCTCCACTAATAGACTATCTCCGCTAGTAGACTATCTCCCAGACTATCTCCACTAGTAGACTATCTCCACTAGTAGACTATCTCCCAGACTATCTCCACTAGTAGACTATCTCCCAGACTATCTCCACTAATAGACTATCTCCGCTAGTAGACTATCTCCCAGACTATCTCCGCTAGTAGACTATCTCCCAGACTATCTCCGCTAGTAGACTATCTCCCAGACTATCTCCGCTAGTAGACTATCTCCCAGACTATCATCACTAGTAGACTATTAACACTAACCACCACCACCACCACTAATATATCTTTCTCATTTTTTCTTTAATAATATTCTAAGTGTAAATAAAGTGTTGAGAATATAAGACATACACTCTGCCACTGTGTGTGTGTGTGTGTGTTATACTTAAGGCTATGGTGTTTTATTTACCTTATAGAAATTTTTTTTGTTTTTTTGTGTTTGGATGAAGACTTAAAGAGTGTTTGGTTGTGTGAGTGGGTTTGTTTTGTCACACACACACACACACACACACACACACAGAGGGTCTGAAGGCTAACGTCAATCGTGTTAAGTAAGGAGATATTTGGCACCACAGAGGCCGCTGATGACCCACACGAGGTAAACAAAACACTTGAGAGACAAACAGACAGAAACAAAGCAGAGAGAGAGAGAGAGAGAGAGAGAGAGAGAGAGAGAGAGAGAGAGAGAGAGAGAGAGAGAGAGAGAGAGAGAGAGAGAGAGAGAGAGAGAGAGATTTGCTCACACTCAATGAACTTAATGACATATAAACTGAGACAACAATAGGAAGATGAGAGAGGGAGGAAACTGGCTGACTGGTTGGCTGGCTCTCTAACTGGCTGGCGAACTGGTAAGCTGGCTGACTAATCTATAGACATAAAACCTTACAACAAATAAAATCCTTAAATTTTGACCTGTGTAAGAAAATCCTAAAATTCCAGGCCGGATTTACTGGAAAGAACCATCACTACAAAAAACCTAACCTAGAGTGACGTGGTTATAAGTGAGGTCTTTTATAACTTGTTTCTGGCCAACTTTGTGTTTATTGATCAAATCAAGATGAAGTTTACAATCGTAACTTGGTTTGGTCAGGTCAGGGGTTAGTTCTTGCATGTTTGAGGTCAGATCGGGAAGAAATGCGTGGAGCTAAGGAAGGAAGGAAGGAAGGAAGGGAGGAAGGAAGATGTGTAGGTGGTGGTGTGTAGGTGGTGTGTAGGTGGTGTGTAGGTGATGGTAGTAATGTGTTGGTGGTGGTGTGTGTAGGTGGCAGCGAAGGTCAGCTAGGGTGAGGGTCGGCAGGGTAAAATTTGTCTGCATGGCTAAAACTTTTCTTCGGGGTCTGGAGGTCAGCAAACACCGCCGTGACATTGTCTGAAGTGTGTGTGTGTGTGTGTGTGTGTGTGTGTGTGTGTGTGTGGGTGTGATTAGCAAATGACGCCATCTTCCCAAACGGGCTAATTTCCATCGAAATTCAATATCTGAGGAATTATGCTAAATAGGAAGATGTTTATGGTGCCAAACATTATGTTTTCGGGGTCACGTATTCTAGCTAAGATGTTTTCAGATCATTTGAACAAATAATAAAACCCAATTTTAAAATAATATACCAAAACAACCGATTTAAACGCAAAATATTTTATATTACACAATTTTTTGGCTAAACTAAGTCCAATCTCAGGTCAGGTCCCAGGTTTGTCAGGCGAGTTAGTCTTTGTCTGTTACTGGCGTGAGTAAATTGTATAAACCAAATTTAATTCCTCTCTCTTTTAGATAAATACAGACACAGCGTAATGGCGGCACAAGTTGATGTTTCCAGCGTCGAGTGGAGGACTCTGACACCAACAAATGTCACCAGCAGTTTCTCTAGACTTTAATAAATCACAAACACTGTTTTCTATCTGTTGTAAACTACGGTGTATAATAGGGTGGCAATTTTTAATAAAAAGACTGACCCCGACCCATCCGAGCAAAGACTTTGCTCACTTCCTTTGAACCATTTCTTAAAAAATATCTATTGTCTAAGTATTAATATATCTTGTAACACTTACTATATTTACAGTACCTGCTTTTATTGTACCATCAAAACCGTTTTATCGGAAATTATCATGTAAATAGACAAGAAATTACCATTGCAATAAATATATTTCCAACTAGACATAATCCTGACAGCTCTGTCCTCTTGTTCAACCTTAATCCTGTACAACCCAAGTTGTTCTGCTTCCCCATTATATTTATGTTTTCACTTCCACTGTAATTTATGTATAATACTTATAATAAATAAATAAAATAAATAAATATTGAAGTGATAACCGTGGTAACATTCTGTGATGTTCTTATTACCACCATGCTATTGTACTATTCCAGATGTTACTAAACGTTATATAATACTTCCTTGAGATTTATGTATAGTATATATCAGGTGCCTACAGGAGAGCTCAGGTTCTCAACTGGCTCAGCCATGTTAATATTGTTATTATTATCCACTCTGTATCTATGTTTTTCTGGTTAAATAAACTGTTTCAATACAATTCAATTCTATACGACAACGACACATTCCAGACTCAGAGAAATTGCAGGTCAACTTACACTAGTTCTTGATAGTTACAATTATTACTGAAAAGAGAAAATAAAGATGAAATGCTTAGTACAAGTAGATATGGATCCGTTATATTTCACCAGGTCACAGGCTATTATTGTGTGTGTGTGCGTGTGTGTGTGTGTGTGTGTGTGTGGAACCCAAAGAAACCACATAGCTGGTCATTGGTTCAGTCAATCATAGGTAGTACATCAGACAGGCGACCTTGAGGTGTTCACTAGACTCAGTAGTGATGCTGTTGCTGTAGAAGCTCGATACTACGGGGCAAAAAACTGCTACGCGAAGTACATCGATGAACCGAAGCTCAAAACGCAGAAGAAACGAACAGTTATATCAAAGAGAACATGTGGCAACTGCTGGCCCAGTCATCCATCAGTAACGATAACATTTACTTATTGACAACACTTAATTGTTTCCTAGAGAATCTTAGGGAAAGTGTAGCTGAACATGGCGAGGAATATCAATCTAAAACCTAAAGAAACAGCTAACCAATGAACGGCCAGATATTTCTTTCATCCCTCAACCAGGAATATCTAATCTAGTCTGCTCAATAGACATTTCTATAGGCGAAGCGCCAAGAAAGGCTCAGGAATTTATTAAATTTCTGAAGGGTGATACTTGACTGTGAAGGAGATCACAGAGGATAATATAATTCACAAAATTGTGGATATTTTGAGGCGACAATTCTCACATTTAAGGAAACATGGCGGTGAGTGTTACTCTCCTGGAGAAGTATATCAACTACAGCCTTGAAAAATTGGATGATCCATTATTATACAAAACAGTTTATTGACTCATAAAAAAACAGCTTTATGATGAGGCAGATGGCGTGCCAAAGATTGCTCCCAATCTTCCTCGTCTACACACAGCTTCTGATAATATCACGCAGGTAGTGTCTGAGATTTACCTAACACCTTAGTTTAGCTGTATACTTGCGTCATGAATACTGAAGCAGAAACTTGTTGATGTAATGTATGCATCTCATATACTGAGCCACGCGGCTTTTATAAACCAGCTGCTGAATATGTTAACTCAGAACAGTAACCAACATCAACGAGTCACACTAGCCACCAGAGATTACGTCACGGCGGATCATCATCTCATTGTTGCTGCAGCAGACACAGTAACTGAGACCATAATGAAGGACCAATGACTGCAAGAGGGCGATACATGTTATGAAAAGGCAACTCGTACAGACATTGACCAAGGACTTTGAGGCACCAAAACGGAGCTTGAATCTAAAGTTTATCCTGGGCGGTGATGTCAGACACAGACATGAGAGTCGCAGTATCATCCACCAGTATCACCCACAGTGACTCAGGAATTATAGGACAATGCTGACTTGAGCTACATAGAGACAGTGGGCTATATTACATGTAGCTCTGGAGACAAATATTGACGTTCTGGTTGTCTCCTTCAACACTATAATAATGACTAACCCCGCGGACCACCAATCAATATACATAACCTTAAAACACATCACAGATTTAATAAGCAGCCTCAGAGAGATACAAACCCCTGTCCGCTTTGACACGGCCACTCGGGACTTGATGAAAGCATTAGAGAGCACTTGGACCCACACTAAAGTATTGATAGTGTCATTCCCTGTGGTGGAGACAACGCACCTCTGCATCTGTTGCGAGAGTCACGAGGTTTTACTGCAGGAAGTGTCTATAAAATGTCAGAATAGTGTACTATTAGCCCGGATAGTTATGCACTAAAAAACCATGAAATATGCATGCAAATATGCACTAAAAACAGGGGAAATATGCATTTGTATGCACTAAAAATGTCACTTAGAAAGCCAAGAATGCAGGTTATACGGAAACAAAATAGTTAATATAAACTAATGTTAATGTTTATTAAGCAATATACGTAATGTATTTAACATATATATGTGAAAGTGCTTCAAAAAATATATATGAACATGCATTTACATTTACATTACATCTCCCAACACACCAAAAATAAGATTCACAACACACCGTTGCTCAACATCAGTGGTTTCATCAAGTGACACCCACATTTTCTTTCCACAAGCCTTTCTCCTTATGATTTTCATCGTGTCCTTGAACAATTGTGAAACAGTTCTTACGTAATGTTGATTTCGTCAGGCACCTTTTTTCCAGTATACTGTTCCAGGAATGACTTTAGGCACTTGTTATTCAGTTTATGCAATGGAATATCCGCTGAAACAAATGCCTTGCACAAATCTGCGTTGAACTGGGAACGATCAGGCCCTGACTTACTGGAACATGCAAGAAGTAGTTGTTGCTCCTTTTGTGCACTATTGGACTTAACAGCTTCGAGTTGGATGTGCTTGCTTGTTTTAAGGTGTTGTTGGACTTGAAATTTCTTGCTCGCTGTCACTGGTGCTTCACAATATTTACAAAACAGTACACTTCCATCAGTAGTAAATGCATCAAATTCCTTTACATATGATCTCAGTACTTCATTTTGGTTTCTTTGTACTTTCGGCATTTTCACGAGCAGCAGAGAGTAGCTCCACACAGCAGCACTGCTCCTGACTGACTAACTCACTAGTCCAATGAGTCATGACCAGGTGTGGAAATGACAGATTAAAGCGACGTGACCTCACCTCACTTCACCTCCCAGTACCACGTGTGCTCATTCAGTGGCAACAAAGAGATACTGCCAGATGAATATTTTAACAAAATATGCATTTATATGCAGTTATCTAGGTAATATGCACTTATCATAGAAATCACGCAAAATATGCATTTGCATATGAAATATGCAAATGCATAACTATCCGGGCCCAGTAATTACTAACCTCGTTACGCGCTTAAAGACCTTTGTTGTTGAAACACAGTAATAACATTATAACAACAGCAACTTTAACCGAGCACTGTTTGGACTAAAGTTAGTAGAGGGAATATTAAATACCAAGTTCATTTACAATGTTAATGAACGGTGTAAGAAAGCCAGCAATGACATTAAAGAGAAAGTGAAGGATTACTGCAGCAAACTGACGAGGGATTATAGGGACCTGCAGATAAGAGAGAGAGGACCCATGAAACCAGGCTGTGCAGATAACCAGTGCCCAAACTAAGTGAGTGTGTCTGGTGTTGTGTGATCCCCCACCTCACCGCTTGTTACCAGTGAACCAAGGTTAGGTGAGGTGAGGTTAGTTTAGGTGAAAATCAACATCAGTACTACCAGACGTGGCCCAGGGGATGTGCATCAATCACCTGTGTTGCTTTTGCTCGACACTGATCGACCCAACTATGACAAATACAACGACAGCAGTGATACGTGATGCCTTTTGAAGACGATGCACATTGTTGGAAAGTTTATCAGAGAGAATTTAATTATGTGTGTAGGAGGTGATGGTGGTGTGTAGGTGGTGATGGTGGTGTGGTGGTGGTGGTGTGCAGGTGGTAGTGGTGTGCAGGTGGTGGCGGTGGTGTGGTGGTGGTGGTGTGCAGGTGGTAGTGGTGGTGTGGAGGTGGTGGTGTGCAGGTGGTAGTGGTGTGCAGGTGGTGGCGGTGGTGTGTGGTGGTGGTGCAGGTGATGGTGGTGTGGTGGTGGTGGTGTGCAGGTGGTAGTGGTGGTGTAGGTGGTGATGGTGGTGTGCAGGTGGTAGTGGTGTGCAGGTGGTGGCGGTGGTGTGGTGGTGGTGGTGGTGTGCAGGTGGTAGTGGTGGTGTAGGTGGTGATGGTGGTGTGCAGGTGGTGATGGTGGTG
>NW_024727906.1:0-26144 GCF_018991925.1 Homarus americanus | reverse complement strand
CCCCACCTCGCCTGGGCTCCCTACCTCGCCTCGGCTCCCTGCCCCACCTCGCCTGGGCTCCCTACCTCACCTCGGCTCCCTACCTCATCTCGCCCAGGCTCCCCACCTCGCCTCGCCCGGCTCCTTACCTCGCCCCGCTAAAACCCGTAATAAATTCTATTTCAACTCCCAGAAATCTTAGTTAAAGAGTAAGCAAAGAACTAGCCAGTAAAAAATATACCGTAATTCCGCAAAAAAAATCGTTATATTTTTGTTAAACCGAGTCATTGTGGGGCAGTTTTTAATGCTGAATACAGTGTTGGTGATGAACGTTTGGGGAAATGCGTAATTATTGAGTTATGACCACCCGGCTCCGTCAAAAGTGGGTTGGGCTTAGAAGCAAGAGGGAAAATGTGAAATTAGAAAATAAATACAGCAATCTAACCCAATCTGGTCATTGTACTCACTTATTGGTTAATTATTACCTAAATACTGGTGTACGGTTTACGCTCGTTACCCTGTGGGGGTATGAGATATTTCTCCTCCATCCTGTGAGTGGGTCACTCCGGGGTCACCATTTGTAGAAGTATGAGATGTTGGTTCACACTCAGGATGGGATGGAGAAAGGAAACTCACAATGTGCTCACTGTATACATATTGTATTGGATGTACAATGCAGCTTGTTGCTGGGTAGGTAGCACGGTAATAAGCGTTGAGTAGAGAGAGCTGGGTGGTGAGGGTGCCCAGAGTGAGGGCACACGGCTTGAGGGACGCCAAGGTCGCTGGCGGGAGCGGCAGCCGCACGGCTGGCGCGGAGGGGAGGTGTTGCTTGCTGGTGGCACTGGGTAGAAAAAGGAGGCTGGTCACAGTGGTGTCAGGCCTTATAAGGCGGGGGTAGGTGTGGGTAGATAGTTGACCCCCGCTCCGTGGGCGGCGCTGGAGGCGTAGGCTGGGGAATTCGAGAAGGTGCTTGCAGGGGAGGAATCCACTACAACCCACCCTCGGCTTATAGTTTAGGCTCGTTTGTCATGGCTCATTTGGCGGTATATTTGCCTAAAACATTAACGGCCATATTATTAAACAGCATCTACCCCTTCCGACGAAGAATCTTTTCGAAGGTATTGTTCCTTCAAGCGGTATTTTTAAATGCTCGAACCTCTTCCTCTTCGTGCGGGATGATTTTTTTAGGTCTGGTAATACTGTCCTCTTCGCTGATGCATTATGGGTCCTGTTTACCTTCGTTGGCGCCAAATTTAGTATCGTAGCAGCTCTCGTCATGGATATTTTTTCCTCCAAAGTCTCCCGGGATTTCTTAGTTTATTTGAGTGGGGAGGAGAAAACTTTGCAAAATAAAAGTACTTGTGGGAAGCTTGTTACATCAAAGAAACAAGCATATATATATATATATATATATATATATATATATATATATATATATATATATATATATATATATATATATATATATATATATATATATATATATATATATATATATATTGTATCTTAGTAGGTTAGATTAAAGAGGGTGCAGATGACTATAATCTCTGAGACAACTAACTTAATTCAGTTATATGGGAGGCAGAGACTTCTAATTTGGCGTGGGCGAACTTACTATTACTGAGACGGGGGAAGCTGCTGTGAAGTCCTCTATATTAGCCAAAATATTGTATCATATATGCTCTGATCATGTCTGAGGTATAAAAATTCCTGACTCATGTTTACAGTCCGAGGATTATTTCTGGAGTTATAGGCTCAGGTCTGATTTTTTGGTTCATGTCTCTAGCTCTTGAGTTATGTCTGAATCTCCAGAAGTCATGTTGGAATCTCAAGAGGTCATGTTGGAATCTCAAGAGGTCATGTTGGAATCTCAAGAGGTCATGTTGGAATCCCAAGAGGTCATGTTGGAATCCCAAGAGGTCATGTCTGAATCTCGAGGGGTCAGGTCTGATTTGCTGTCATCTCAAGCGTTAACATACACTAAGATCCACAAGTGATAATTTTTAAAGTGTAAACCTGGATTTTAAGATCAGGCTTTTAAAACATCATCCAAATGAGTTCAGAACCTTGTGTTAGCCAGGCAGGAGAGGGCTATCCCAGGAGTGAGTAAGCACTGGACATGTTGAGTTTCTTTTAAAATTTACCAAGCGTGAGATGCAACTAGACTATCAAGGTTAAATTTCCCCTGCTATTTTGTCAAGATTATATTGTAGTGAAATTTCCCAAGCTTGAGGGGGGAAGTGTAATGACTCAGGAGGAGCTGGTTGACATGTGGATTCCTCCTCTACAAACGCTTTGTCGCTGAGTAGCCGACCCCGCGAATTTCCCAGTGTATGCCTCGTGATCTAGGTCAACCAGCGCCGCCTTACATGACGGAGGTCAACTATAAAGCCACGCCTACCTCCGCTATATAAGAACTGACCACGTGATGACCTACCTTAAAATTTAAACTAATTGATGACTTCCAGGATGAATTTCTAGCAATAAAAATAAATACAACTCAAGGAGACGTAATTATTGCTACTACTTATCTCCCACCGAGACGACCCTACTTACCTATAGAAGACCTATTAAAATTGGCTAACAATAGTCATCCGATGTACATCTTAGGAGACTTTAACGCCAGACATAGGATTTTTGACAATACAAATAATAACGTCGTGGGAAACGCCCTTAATCAATTAATAAATTAGGGAAAATCAATCATCTAGGACCTAACTTTCCAACCTGGAGAAATCACAATACACAATCGACACCAGACAAAATTTTTACCAACAACAAAGCCTTTTTCAATTACCATATAATACAGGGACCTCTTACAGGCAGTGACCATCTGCCAATTATACTAACACTGTCAACAAGCCCCATACAGATACCAATAAAAAAGAGACTGAAAATGAGTAAAACAGACTGAGACAGCTTCAAAGACGACTTAGGTAATCACCACTCGATTAACCTACAAGGGAAAACAACAGAAGATATAGACTCAGAAATGGACAGACTGCACTCAGCAATAAAAACATCTATAACCAAACACACTCCTACTTCACACTTTAGAACATTACCCAACAACAGACTACCAGAAGAAGTTAAATTAATCCAGACCTATTACAATGAAATAAACAGGTATATGGAAAGACACGGCAGTAACAGATGGCTATATACGACACAGTCAGCACTACAGATAAAATTAAGAGACGCATGTAAGGAAGCAAACAATAAATAATGGAATGATATTATAATGGCGGCTGACATGACTAAAGACACAAAAACATTCTGGACTTCCATAAACAAGATGATGGGGCACAACAAGCAAAAAACACCATACATTAAAGACCAAAATGGAACAAAACTGTACGAGGAAAATGAACAAGAGTCAGCATTCAAAAGGGAATGGGTAAAAGTTTTTAAAATATCAGATGAGGAAAATGAAGATTTTGATAGTGAACACGAAGAAAGGATAGAAGAAGAAATGGGAAGACAAATACATAGAATCACCCCAAGGCAATATATAGAATATAACTTATTACCTAATAATCAAATAATAACCATGGGAGAAATGATGCACTGTCTGAGGAAATTAAGGAAAAAGCCCCTGGGCTCACAGGTATTACACGAAATATGATCATGAATCTACCTGAAAACATTTTAAATACACTATTAAACATTTATAACGCATGCTTAATAACTGGTTACTTTCCAGACAAACTAAAATATGCTAAAATGATATTTATTCCTAAAGGAGGGTAAGGACAATAAGGAAATATTAAACTACAGGCCAATATCTTTATTAGAAATTACCGGGAAACTATTGGAAAAAATTTTTAAATTCAAGACTTATAGCCTTTTTAACACAACATGGGAAAACTAACAACAGACAACATGGATTTATGCCCAATAGAAATACCCTAACTGCAATAGCTACAATAACGGAAATAATTGCAATAGAAAAAAGCAAGGGTAACCAGATCAATATAATTTTAAGGGATGTTTCTAAGGCTTTTGATAAAGTTTGGCATTTAGGCTTAAAATATAAAATATTAAAACTGGGACTTAACGAATACTTGCTAAGAATATTGTGTAACTATTTAGATGATAGGAGAGCACAAATTCAAATTGGAAACTTTTTGGGAACTATGTTTAATCTTGAGAGTGGAGTACCTCAAGGAGGATGCCTTTCTCCAACACTATATACAATTTATACTTCAGACACACCTCAACCTACCCCCTTTAGCGAATATGTAATGTTTGCTGATGATATTACTCAAATAGTATCATACCCAGGAAAATCAACTCAATTTATGGCACTCTACGGTAAGAGCGATAAAAAACATAAATGATTTTGAGAAAAAATGGAAAATCAGGACAAATAAGAACAAATTCAAGATAATACCAATAGCCAAGATTAAAACAAGTCCAGTAATAGTCGACCAGGAACTATACCCATACGACACTGAAGGTAGGATGGCGGATTAAAACTAACAAAAGAGGATATATAACATACTTAAAGATAAGAACGACAGACGAAATAAGATTATCAAAAATAAAACGCTTTAAGAACCTTAGCATTAATAACAAAAGAAAGATTTATATTGCCCTTGTCAAATCAATTATGGACTACCCACCCATCCCATTGAACACCCTTAGTAAAACGAGCATTAAAAGGTTACAAACAGTACAAAATATAGCCCTCAGATTTATATATAACAAAATATACAGACCACATCAATAATGAACAGCTACACAAGAGAGCAAACCTCTTAGCAATCACTGTAGAAATACACAACAAAGCTGCAAATATTTGGAAAAAAGTGACTGAACTTAACACAAACATATCAGAACTGGATAAATAATATAAACAACGAAGAATTCCAAGAACACAGTTGGTTTAAATCAGCCAGGAAGAAAGTAATTGAACCATCTCCTGCCCCAATATACATATAAAACATTAATAGAGAGAATAAAAGATGAGAGTGACCTACCAGCTCCACAAGAACCTGGCAGGCCTCTCCATACAGAGTACCTTTAGACTAACATAACTAACATTTAACTAACATCTTCGCAAAAAAAAATAAAAAAAAAAAAAAATAAAAGTATATATATATATATATATGTATATATATATATATATATATATATATATATATATATATATATATATATATATATATATATATATATATAATAATATTAATAATAATAATGTGATTACCCTCCCAGTTATATCAGCCAGGAAGAAGTAATTGAATCACCTCCTGCCTCAACATACACATTTCTACATAAAACATTACTAGAGGAATAAAGATGAGAGTGACCAACCAGCTCCACTAAGAACCTGGCAGGCCTCTCCATACAGTGTACCTTTAGACTAACACAACTAACACTTAACTAACACCTCAAAAAAAAAAGAATGTGACTACCCTCCCAGTTACACAAGGACCTGGGCGGGCTCATTAACTCCAACAATAACAAATAATAATAATAAGCAGCATTATATAAATAAACCAATATTAATACAAAGGTCTGACGACCCAAGGGAGCAGAACAAAGACAAAACACCAATAAGAAAGATGAAGCGATCTGGTTGAGCCCAGATTCTTTCTACTCCTACTGTATTTCAGTTTCACCACTTTTCCTTCAATTCCTAATAATCTTCTTTCACCTCTTAACTAATGACTTCGTATCGTATCGACCTACCTCTCTCTACCTACAGCCAGTCTTCAAGTAACACCACTTCCTCCGCTCCTGCCTGGCGGTCCTCGCTCCCGCCGGCGAGCATGGCGACCCACAAGCTGGTCCTCCTCTGAGCACCCTCACCAACCAGCTCTCTCTACATCATGCTTGTAACCACGCTGCTACTTCCCAGCACCAAGCTGCACTGTACATCCAATACAATATGTATACAGAGAGCACATTGTGAGTTTCCTTTCTCCATCCCATCCTGAGTGTGAACCAACACCCGTACCCCACATGCCCACCACCACCACAACCAGTCCAACTGCCTTCACCACAGCACCCAGATGGGCTGGCGTGTTTTCATCTGCCATTCGAATTCCATTTTCTATAACATATGCCATTAAATACTATTTGTACCACATTACCATTTTGACAATAAAATGATGGAAGAATATGTGTCTGTGCTTATCCTCTTAGTGTACATAAAACAACCAGGAGTTCGTCACAGGAAGAGAATACCTTTAATATATATATTTCCGGTTTGTATTGCCTTCTTAGTCAGTTCTCTTTACCCTTGAACAGCTGACTATCACTAGTCGGTCCTGGTATAGTATATGCACTTGCAAATGATTTTGAGTACGTTTACGAGTAATTCATTTTCAAGTTTTCCGAGTGTAGCGGCTATAAATCTAGTTTAAGGTCTAGGAAGAAATTTCAGTGTCGAAGTCAGGAAATTGGAATCTTCAGCTCCAGATATAGACAAAATATTTTAGGAACTCCTTTCTTGGGCTAGGTTTTAATAATATGGAGTGTTACACTAAGTTCCCATTCCATCGCTTTGATGCCCAGGTAAAGAATAAAATGTGGCATTTCTTGTGTTTGATACCATTAAATATTTTGGGGCAGATTTGTTTATATCTGATGTCCAGGTTTTATTGCAACTAATGTTTTGATTCGATAAAATGATAGAATA
The DNA here is from genome assembly GCF_018991925.1 of Homarus americanus. Lineage (NCBI taxonomy): Eukaryota > Metazoa > Arthropoda > Malacostraca > Decapoda > Nephropidae > Homarus > Homarus americanus. Next base: position 19,516 of record NW_024727906.1, on the reverse strand, counting down.
TTTATGATTTAAATAACATGGTTCCATATTTACATAAACCACAAACATGACTGAACTTTCATATAATAACAAAATACATGCAACATTATGTGATTGCTTGTGGTTAAACCTATAGATTTTGTTTACTGGGGGAACATGAATCTCACTCATGCAGCCAGGGTGTCGCTTCAGTAGCCGTCAAAACGAACACCTGACATCAGCCACGGTAAGTTCCAACAGTTGTCGACCGCCCCCCACTCTAGTACATACCCCAGGTGTTCTTTACGTCACACTACAGCTTGCTTGGCCAACTCTACAGCTCACACGTTCGTTTGCCCAGCGTGCTATTCTGGAAAATAATTAAAAGACGCAATATTGGTGTAACTTAAGCCAGGCTCGTCCACTTATGTTGGCGGTGTTGTTCAGTTTCTCTCGGACTGTTGTAGGGAGGGATAAGCCCCTAGTTTGGTTGTTATGGTGTTTCCTAGAGAAGTTTGGGGTCTCGAGGATTCACAAAGCATAAATCTGGTGTGTGTGTGTTGCTCGTGTCTGTTGTCGAAACAATGTCTAGTCGCTGGGAAAAAATACAAAAATTGTGTAGACATTTAGTCGTTCGGGAGCTAGTTCTCTACACATGAATGGGTTTCTTAAATGCCTTTCCAAAGCCTGGGAAGGGTAGTCAAGAAACCAATGTATGTGCGGGGAGTTAGCTCTCGAACCTGTTTACAATTCATTGACCCATGTACCATTATTTTTTCAGTGAATGTACAGTCAGCCAAAGATGCACCGACCCCACCCTGGGTCTCGTGCTCACAATTTTACCTGGCATTACTTGGTAAAGCAAAGCTATGTGTGAATGTGATTGTGATTGGTGGATCTGTTTTCGGCTGTTCCACTGTCAGGATAATTATTAAACAAACCAAAGGTAGAATTTTTTATAATAATAAACTATTCATTGTTATTTAAGGTTATGGGAAGTTTCCAAATGTTCGTATGTTTGTTTAAATAAGGAGGAAAATTTGATGAGGATCTTGTGGCAGTTGTGGTTGTAGTGGAGGTGCCAATTTATCAATATAATTTTCATTATTTAAGCGGAATCCTACAGTATTCTGGGGCGGAAACCTACCGTATTGAGAGGCGGAATCCTACCGTATTCTGAGACGGAATCCTACCGAATCCTGTTGCAAAATCCTACCGTATTTTAGGCGGAATCCTACCGTCTTCTGAGGTGGAATCCTTCCGTAATCTGAGACGGAATCCTACCGTATTCTGAGACGGAATCTTGCCGTTTCCTGGAGCGGAATCCTACCGTATTCCGAGGCAGTATCCTACCGAATCCTGGGGCAAAATCCTACTGTATTTTAGGCGGGATCCTACCCTATTCTGGGATGAAATCCTACCGTCTTCTGGGGCGGAATCCTACCGTCTTCTGGGGGAGAATCCTACCCTATTCTGGGACGGATTCCTACCTTTTTCTGAGGCGGAAACCTACCGTAATCTGAAGCGGAATCCTACCGTATTCTGAGATGGAATCCTACCGTCTCCTGGGGCAGAATCCTACCGCATTTTAGGCAGAAACCTACCCTATTCAGGGGCGGAATCCTACTGTTTTCTGGGGCGTAATCGTACCATATTCTGAAGCGGAACCCTTCCTTATTCCGGGGCGGAATCCTACCGTCTTCTGGGGCGGAATCCTCCCGTATTTTGAGGCTGAATACTACCGTATTCTGAGGCGTAAGCCTACGGTATTCTGTTGCGGAATCTTACCGTCTCCTGGAGCTAAATTCTACCGTATGCTGAGACGGAATACTGCCGTCTCCTTGGGCACAATCCTACTGTATTTTAGGCGGACTTCTTCCCTATTCTGAGGCGGAGTCCTTCTGCATTGAGGCAGAATCCTGCCCTCTCGTGGAGCTGAATCATACCGTATGCGGAGGCGGAATCCTTCCGTCTCCTAGAGCAGAATTCTACCTTATTTTAGGCGGAATCCTACCCTATTTTGGGGCGGAATCCTACCGTATTCTGGGGCAGAGTCCTACCGTCTTCTGGGCCAGAATCCTATGCTATTCTGGGACGGAATCCTACCGTCTTCTGGGGCAGAATCCTACCCTATTCAGGTACGGAATCATACCGTCTTCTAAGGCGGAATCCTACCGTCTCCTGGAGCAAAATCCTACCGTCTGCTAAGGCGGAATCCTACCATCTCCTGGGGCAGAATCCTACCGTCTTCTAAGGCGGAATCCTACTGTAATCTGAGGCAGAATCCTACCGTCTTCTAAGGCGGAATCCTACCATCTCCTGGGGCAGAATCCTACCGTATTTTAGGCGAAATTCTACCCTATTTTGGGGCGGAATCCTACCATATTCTGGGGCAGAATCCTACCCTCTTCTGGGGCAGAATCCTACCCTATTCAGGTACGGAATCATACCGTCTTCGAAGGCGGAATCCAACTGTAATCTGAGGTGGAATCCTACCGTCTTCTAAGGCGGAATCCTACCGTCTCCTCGAGCGGAATCCTATCGTATTCTGAAGCGAAATCCTACCGTCTCCTGGGGCAGAATCCTACCGTATTTTAGGCGAAATCCTACCCTGTTCTGGGGTGGAATCCTACCGTATTCTGGGGCGGAATCCTACCGTCTTCTGGCGCAGAATCTTACCTTATTCTGGGGCGGAATCCTACCGTCTTCTGGCGCAGAATCTTACCTTATTCTGGGGCGGAATCCTACCGTCTTCTGGCGCAGAATCTTACCTTATTCTGGGACGGAATCCTACCATCTTCTGGGGCGGAGTCCTACCTTATTCTGAGGCGGAATCCTACCGTCTCCTGGGGCAGAATCCTACCGTATTTTAGGCGAAATCCTACCCTGTTCTGGGGTGGAATCCTACCGTATTCTGGGGCGGAATCCTACCGTCTTCTGGCGCAGAATCTTACCTTATTCTGGGACGGAATCCTACCATCTTCTGGGGCGGAGTCCTACCTTATTCTGAGGAGGAATCCTACCGTCTTCTGGGGCAGAATACACACATCGCTCCCAGGTGCTTACTAAGGGACGGTAGCGCCTCTAGGTGCCCGTGAAGGGTCGCTGGCGCCCCCTGGGGCTCTCTCGGGGACAGCAATCCCTTACTGACTGTTCATTGGTCTCTTTTTCCCGCCAAATTACAGCCAATAGGAGAAGAGAACACTCAGTCAACACAACACCACAACTTATGTTTTGCTGTTGGATATTGTATTGAATTATAACAGAATTGAATTGAATTGTAACAGTTTATTTAGCCAGAAAAATACAGATACAGAGTGGATAATAATAACAATATTAACATGGCTGAGCCAGTTGAGAACCTGAGCTCTCTTTGAGGCACCTGATATATACTATACATTTATCTCAAGGAAGTATTATGTAACATTTAGTATCACCTGGAATAGTACAATAGCATGGTGGTAATAAGAACATGTTACCACGGTTATCACTTCAATATTTATTTATTTTATTATTTATTATTTTTATTTATTTTTTATTTATTTATTATTTTTTATTTATTGTTGTTTTTGTTACCGTCTTCAGAATGTTATGATACTGGAAATGTGATGGGAAGTGTATTTATTTAACGTGGCATCTCCCAGAGTTCTAAAAAGTGCAAAGACTACTGCACCAAGGGACCCAACAGGTGTGGCGTTCCCAGGGCACCTATTGTGTTCCCTACTGTATAGTATGCCTGTATCTGGGGTCCCAGGGGCCCATGCAGGGGCGCTAACGACCCCAGGGGCTATCCCAGGGACAGGAGAACTCCGCAGAACGGCGGCGCCCCTAGGGGCCCTCTCGAGGACAGCATCGCTCCCAGGGCCCCAACGAGGGACGACGGCGCCTCTAGGTATATTAATACACCCTGTACCTGGACCCTAGTGGCAGGAATGTGGACTGAGGACCACCATATGTACGGTAATAACACAGTAAATATAGTTTATACCTTTAGAATAACTCAAGAGGCACTAGAGTGTGAAGTAACAAGACGATCTGTGACCAAGAGGAGAGAGTAAAATAAACTTACAGGACATGACATAGTTTCCCTTACCAAAGTGACTCTCTCTTAAATATTAAATGCTTATAAATTTTATTTAAATAATTGAGTGAACAATTGGTAAATTTCTATTTATTTTTAACTAGTAATTAGCAAATATAAATTAAACCTAAATAAATAAAGAAAAATAGAAATATATACAGAAATAAAGGAGAAATAACAAAAATATCCAATATTACCAAAAATAAAAATAAAATTCTATATAAGACGGGAGGTCCATCTTGTAGAAAGATCAGAAAAACCCACAATAAAAACTAATAAAAAAAGATGGGGATCATCCTTGTAGTGACACAAGGGTCATGGAGGGACTCCCCTAACATATAAAGGCCCAAGAAAACATGAAATAGAATAACTTGGCTTGACTGAGACCGGCCTGGTACTGCACCCTCAGAGCTAATGAGTTTAGGGGGACAATACCAAACCTGTGTACAACTTGTAAGATGCAGTTCACTGATTAAATATAATAGTTACCCCGGCGACGTTTTCTGTGATCAAATATAATAGTTACCCCTAAAACCTTCCTCTCATCAATACCTTATTCCTCTTCTTTATCCTCTCATCAAAATCAAAACACAATCCTTTTTATTCTTCTTGTTCCTCTCATCAAAACCACAAGGAAATAACACAAGATAGATGGAAGAAACAAATTTCAAAGTGTGTGGGAATGGTCCCTGCTGGAGGGAGGCCTTATATAAAGTTATCAAGGCATTATTGCCAAAGTACACACAGTGACAAAATTTACACAATTTAAGATAATTAATAATATAATAGAATATTTTTATAATTGTTAGATCATTAAAAACTAAATTTAATGTAAAAGTTGTTCCTTTTATAGAGGGTGAGAGGGAGCCGTGTGTCATGGCCTCCTCCATGTAAACAAAGCGGAGAAAAATATTGTGAAGAAAATTGGTTTGTGTTGGTGTAATATTGTGTTGTGAGGACTCATTTGGGTTTAGTGTGAATGATAAGTGTGCAGGGGTGAGAGAGAGCCTTATAATAGTTGTGAGAGACTTGCTGTGTAGGCACGGCTTATAGCACTATTTTACCCTCACTTATATATCATATTATTGTATGTCAATAATTATTATTTACCAATGGTTTTACTGTATCAATTTGACTAACAAATTATAAATATAATATAATATCTTGAAGGTTCTAAGGTTCTTGTGGCCCCAGAATATACTACATATTATTTTATTGATAACTTTAAACTATTGTAACACAGTAGAGATAGGAACACGTAAAGGAAGATAGAACATGATTAAATTATAAATCTATTAACCAACAGCTCAACGTTTAACAGTTATGATACAGTTTAGGTATAGACTAAAAAATGTTTATCTAACCTAACCCAATTCAACCTACATCATTATATGTCCATAAGAGAAGTGGGGACATCTTGGAGTATCACAAGGGAGATAATGATTAAGCATTAATGACTAGTGTAATTATTGACCACAGCCATCCTGTCCACAATCCCATTAAAATCGTAGTAAAATCATAGACAATCTCCGCAGCTAACGGTCAAATACCCTTTGGATATTTGGCCAGCCAGCACGGTCAAATAACACCTTCATAACTTGTACTGGGTAGTGGTGGTGGAGTCCCTTAGTACCACAGTACTGTGTTTATATTTGATCATATTATCCACAGTTGTTCTGTGGATGATGTAGTATTAATGGTAAAATTTCACTTGTTACCACCAAACATTTGGAAGTTGAAATTATGCTTGATGGATGTAAAATGTTATATAGATTTGATTCTATTGTTTGCAATTTTTTGGTACAAATTTAGAAATTAAAAAGTTTTGATTTTAGGGGAAAATTTGACATTTCCTATGAACATCTCGGACAAGCGTGTACAGTGTATGTAATTAATTTGTATTTAATATATATGTGCACTGTATGTATTAGATATAGAGTATATAATTAATTTAGGGAAACCTAACCTAACCTACTCCAACTTAACCTAACCCATGCACTATACCAAGATCTGGTTGTTTAACAAACCAGCTACTAAAATATCTCACTTATACAGTACTTAATTTGTGACAGAAATGCCATATAATAAAAGTGTTTTAGAATGATCAAAACTACTGATTGCAACCATAAAATTATCAAAATTCTTTGGGTGGCAACAAATGACATAATATCATATTAACTAATAAAATTGACACAACTTAATTTAGTTATAAGTACCAGTATTTTTTCGCTCTTCTGTAACTACGAACATAAATCACTTGTAGTTGACAGGTCATGAAGGATGAGGGCAATTATGGGGTAAAACACAGTGAAGAACTGATAGCGTGACACTGAAATGATGTCTCTACGTGCTTTGTATGCAAAGAAATTAACTATTTACTGTAAACAATCTGCCCAAAAATATGACATGGCAGCCTGTGTTGTTGTCCACTTTAACCAATAAACACTGACTCCGGTAATACTGAACTTAACTTGTCAATAAATGACAGAGCCTCACATTGGGGGTTTTATTACCATAAATATAGAATTGATTGAATTTTTCTTTTAGGCTTTACTATCCAGATTCATGAGTCTATTATCTCCACAAATCCCTTATTTATTTTTTCGTTTGGTTTAGTAGGATCTTAAACCTATTCTATGCACATTATAAATTGTGAGAATTATATTGTTGGAATCAAATCCCATAATATGAGTTTAAATACATTTCCAATTTCTTTTGAGTAGTATTGGTTAATGAGTGAAACTTATGTTCTTATATTTTATTTTCTCTCCGTAGTTATGACTTCGTGTTGGCGTTGCTGTTTATCAAATCGTAAATTATCTGCAAGACCCATTGTCAGATTTTTACCCGGTGGGGGTGCCTGTTCAAGGACCAAGAGGGCCAAGATTATTTATTAACGACTCTGCCATATATGACATTATTAGTTGTAATTTCTATAATGAAACCATTTGCATATAAAACCAATTATACAACAGAACACTAACTTTATTTATGACAACTAATGACCCAGTTCACAACATTTTATGTATACTGTATATAAATTCATAAATTATTAAACTAAACACACATATATGTAATGATAGTTTAAGTATATAACATTTACAGGAAAGAATTATATAAACTGAAGTACAGCAATGAACAACTGAATGTAAATTAATTTTTCTCAAATAACCAACAAGACAATAATGAAAACTGATGATGTTTATGAAAAAATGACAACAGAGAAATAATGAGAAAATATTCCTTCCATTAATAACATCTATATACACAGTACTGTACTCATTATGTGATAGTGATAATTAACTCAATATAATTTAATTTTCCTGCTTTTTCCTCCAAGTTCAATTTCTGTGTAAGGTCTGCCCAAAATACAGTCAAGACCAGCTTACTTTTTCTACGGTGAGTCATTGAATGCCTATATTGTGTAAGCACGTGACAGTTGAGAAGGAGTGTTCACATATTGCAGTGCTTGTACCGAATGTGAGGGCAGCCGCATAAAGCTTGTGTATGTGAGTTAATCCATTTCAGAAAGGATATGATATCTTGAAATTTTCACCAATGTTTTTGAGAACTGGGCAATAAAATTCTTCAATAAGTCACTTAGTAACATGACATTCACTTACCAGAAGAGACGACTCAGTGTCGACACCTATGAGTTTAGCCAATGGGACAAGATTTTCCGGAAGTAATAAACAAGTCTTGGATTCTGGCCAACGACTAGAAATGACTGTAAGTAGTCTAATATTATGCTCACCAAACTCAGCATTGAGTTCACCAAGGCAGTTATCTAAAATATTGTAGTACAGTTGATGATGTAAATCAGCTTCACTATCAAAACCATGAACATTAGAATGTCTTACAGTTGTTTTAGTCTGTTAAGTATTGGGGCAGTTTGTGTTATGCTTTTGCTTTTGCTGATGGTATTCTGTAAGGTCGTGATGATCAAGTTTTGATGAGATATTCTCATTGCCAGTGTTGTTCCAGATGTCTTTAACACTACTGACAAGAGATTCAATAAGGTGAATTCTTGTCATGAAGTCAGTCACGTGATTGTAAAAGCTGATCTGCAGGTCCAAGTGTCGGCAGAAATTCCTTCACACGGTATGCAGTAAACATGAATTTTTCTGCATTTTATCTGTTTCAATAATCCAGTTGCCACACTGCTGCATCACACTCATTTTCCTCACATGTATCAAGTACATCCACCAACTGTTTGTGGTTAGCTATAATTGCTGACACAGTGGCCGGGTGACGTGACCACTGCTTGCTTTCCAATAGTATGCACTACTGTTAACCAAATGTAGTGGATGGTTAAAATTTAATTAATTTTGCCACTTACAGTGACCAGATTATTGTGCACCCCATACTTATCCTGTGAGCAGTAGCACAAAAGAATTACAGAGTTGAGGTCACAAGGGGTCTGGATAACTAACCCCAGTGGTCAGGACATTATGACATTGAATGTTACAGAGTATTTCAAATACATTGTTTGTTTTATTTTTGTACATCGAGGGTAACTTATTCACAACTGCCTGAGTACAACGGTGTGAGGCAATATGCCTGGCCACACACTTTGTTATTCGCATTTGCATGAGAAGTATTCAAGCATATTGTGTGTTTGGTTCTATAGATGGGAAATGATATAGCAACTGAGTTAAAAAAAGTGGATGCAGTCTTAATATATCGGCTATCTTGCCATTTAGAGATAAAGTGTTGTCCATTTCACACACAGTGTATTTGGACCTGTCCATAAAAGGTTCTGTCTTCACACAGTCAAGGACGTGGTATTCCAGTTTGTGGTCATTTGTTTGATCACACACTTTGCATTTAGTTTTTTTTTCACATCTGCTTGAGGGATATACTGCCAGAGGTACTTATATCCTTATCTTACTTTAGCAGTTCCATTATCTTGTAATCTAGTGATCTAGTTCCCTGCTCCATATTCAGTACATGTTTCACTTGATACTTCTCATCATGGTAAACACTGTATTGACTAATGCCTGTTTGCACTTGTCTGCTTGCATCAAATTCATCAATCTGTTCTTTCCTAGTAACAGTTTTAAGGGTTCTTTTTGACAGACCCAAATTGTGTTCAACAGTGTCTTTGTTAGATGCGAGTTTGGCGAGGGCATCAACTCTGTCATGTTCTTTGAGGCCTGTGTGAGAAGGGATCAACAACAGTTTGATCTTGACACCTCCATCAACAAGGTCCACATTTGTGTCTGGCTTCACAGACAAATGCGTGACAACTTAAGTTAAGAGCAAGCAGGATAGAGAGTCAGTGATGACGAGACTGTCGGTGATGGTGATTTAAATAAATTTAATGGCTGAAAGTATGGCAACTAATTCTGTTTGTAGAATGGATGCCCACTTGTTAATTCTAATTCCTTTCTCAGTTACATTTCCATTAGGTTGATCATAACCTAACATCTTCATTTGCACTGAAAAGTGAGATAAGTCTCCTACCATTTGTGTTAGTGGTGGGGTCTTTTTCTTCATCATATAGATTACAGCTCCTCCCCGACTTACTACCTCCGACCACCCGGACATTCGACCGCCTGGTGTCCAGAAGACACAGCTGTAGCACACATCTTCTGGGGCCTTGCATATTTTGGGTGGGTGACTGTACCGCTGACACTTGAAGCATCTGGTCTGTCATGGCACGTAAGATCTCACTCAGACGATGTCCCATCCCAGTGTGACCGTCTCTGGAAGTTTGTGGAAAAATCCAACTAGAGCCGAGGTGGATTTTCCGTCGGGTCTCTTAATTTCTCTCTGCGCGTCTATTTCTTCTTCTATGAGTTCTTTAATATCATTCTTGTTCATATGTTATACTTTGGCGTGGGAAATAGCTCCCCACACCTTAACGGGGCCGTCATTGATGACATTAAACGTTGCTAAGTTGTTTAACCTGTCCCCAGTCACCGAAGGTGAGGGAGGCTGAGGACTGTGTGGCACTTCTAAGAAGTCAGCAATGACTGGGAGGCATAACCCTCTCACATAACCTCCAGTGTGACCAGCCAGGAACTCCTGGTTAAGTAGCCACTTCCTTTTTTATCATGATCCAGTTTGTCTCCAGCAAAGTAAAGGAATACAGATGTAAACCTTCCTTTTTTCTCTCTCTGGTGTTATCTCTATCAATACAGTACAGGCACCATCTACTTGTAGAGGTTTTCTATAAGTATATGCTGTTGTTTCTTCTCTAAAACACTGTCTGCTGTACTCGAGACTCCAGTATTGGTGGGACTGTGTTGGCTGGTGCATGGCTGTGTGCTCATGATCACATTTGTAAATAACTGACGGTCTTAATTTATATGGAAAGAAGACTTTTATCAACAAAGTCATTTCATAAGTTTTGAATATATTCTATCTCAATATGCTGTAAAAAAATTTGGAGAGTGAAAATGTTTTTATATTCCTGGGAACTGCCATAGGGCGGGTACCCCTACCAATGAGTTGTTCCAATGATCTAGATTGGAATCTTGATCCACCAGGACTGCCTTTGGGTCTGTTGGTATAAACACAAACTGCTCCAATACTTAACAGTGACTGAAACAACTGTAAGACATTCTAATGTTCATGGTTTTGATAGTGAAGCTGATTTACATCATCAACTGTACTACAATATTTTAGATAACTGCCTTGGTGAACTCAATGCTGAGTTTGGTGAGCATAATATGAGATTACTTACAGTCATTTCTAGTCGTTGGCCAGAATCCAAGACTTGTTTATTACTTCCGGAAAATCTTGTCCCATTGGCTAAACTCATAGGTGTCGACACTGAGTCGTCTCTTCTGGTAAGTGAATGTCATGTTGCTAAGTGACTTATTGAAGAATTTTATTGCCCAGTTCTCAAAAACATTGGTGAAAATTTCAAGATATCATATCCTTTCTAAAATGGATTAACTCACATACACAAGCTTTATGCGGCTGCCCTCACATTTGGTACAAGCACTGCAATATGTGAACACTCCTTCTCAACTGTCACGTGCTTACACAATATAGGCATTCAATGACTCAAAGTAGAAAAAGTAAGCTGGTCTTGACTGTATTTTGGGCAGACCTTACACAGAAATTGAACTCGGAGGAAAAAGCAGGAAAATTAAATTGTACTGAGTTAATTATCACTATCACATAATGAGTACAGTACTGTGTATATGGACGTTATTAATGGAAGGAATATTTTCTCATTATTTCTCTGTTGTCAATTTTTCATAAACATCATCAGTTTTCATTATTGTCTTGTTAGTTATTTGAGAAAAATTAATTTACATTCAGTTATTCATTGCTGTACTTCAGTTTATATAATTCTTTCCTGTCTATGTTATATACTTAAACTATCATTACATATATGTGTGTGTAGTTTAATAATTTATGAATTCATATACAGTATACATAAAATGTTGTGAGCTGACTCATTAGTTGTCATAAATAAAGTTAGTGTTCTGTTGTATAATTGGTTTTATTTCCAAATGGTTTCATTATAGAAATTACAACTAATAATGTCATATATGGCAGAGTCGTTAATAAATAATCTTGGCCCTCTTGGTCGTTGAACAGGCCCCACCACTCGGCTATAAATCTGACAATGGGTCTTGCAGATAAATTACGATTTGATAAACAGCAACGCCAACAAGAAGTCATAACTAGGGAGGGAAAATAAAATATAAGAACATAAGTTTCACTCATTAACCAATACTACTCAAAAGAAATTGGAAATGTATTTAAACTCATTATTATGGGATTTGATTCCAACAATATAATTCTCATACAGTAATTTATAATGTGCATAGAATAGGTTTAAGATCCTACTTAACCAAACGAAAAAATAAATAAGGGATTTGTGGAGATAATAGACTCATGAATCTGGATAGTAAAGCCTAAAAGAAACAAACACAATCAATTTTATATACCGGTATATGGTAATAAAACCACCAATGTGAGGGTCTGTCATTTATTGACAAGTTAAGTACAGTATTACCGGAGTCAGTGTTTATTGGTTTAAGAGCGGACAACAACACGGGCTGCCACGTCATATTTTTTGGTAGATTGTTTACAGTAAATAGTTAATTTCTCTGTGTCAAAGAGCGTGGAGACATCATTTTAGTGTCACATGATCAGTTCTTCACCGTGTTTTACCCCGTACTCTCCGTCATCTTTCATGTCCTGCCCATTACAGGTGATTTATGTTCATAGAGAAGTGATAAAAAAATACTGGTATTTATAATTAAAATAAAAAGTTGTGTTAATTTTTATTAGTTAATACTGTATGCTATTATGTCATTTGTTGCCACCCAAAATTTTTTGATAATTTTATGGTAGCAATCAGTAGTTTTGATCATTCTAAAACACTTTTCTTCTATGGCATTTCTGTCACAAATTAAGTTCTGTATAAGTGAGATATTTTACATTTTAGTAGCTGGTTTGTTAACCAATCAGATCTTGGCATAGTCCATCTGTTAGGCTAGTATGGTTTAGATTAGGTTATATATTCTATACTGGTGCAATCAATACAGTATACTTATATACTAATGCAAATTAATTACATACACTGTACACGCTTGTCCGAGATGTTCGTAGGAAATGTCAAATTTTCCCCTAAAATCAAAACTTTTTAATTTCTAAATTTGTACCAAAAAATTGCAAACAATAGAATCAAATCTATATAACATTTTACATCCATCAAGCATAATTTCAACTTCCAAATGTTTGGTGGTAACAAGTGAAATTTTACCATTAATACTACATCATCCACAGAACAACTGTGGATAATATGAATCAAATATAAACACAGTACTCTGGTACTAAGTGACTCCACCACCACTACCCAGTACAAGTTATGAAGGTGTTATTTGACTGTGCTAGCTGGCCAAATATCCAAAGGGTATTTGACCGTTAGCTGCGGAGATTGTCTATGATTTTACTACGATTTTAATGGGATTGTGGACAGGATGGCTGTGGGCATTATTATGCTAGTCATTACATAATAAATGCTTAATCATTATCTCCCTTAATTATCTTGTGATACTCCAAGATGTCCCACTTCTCTTATGGACATATAATGATGTAGGTTGAATTGGGTTAGGTTAGATAAACATTTTTTAGTCTATACCTAAACTGTATCATAACTGTTAAACGTTGAGCTGTTGGTTAATAGATTTATAATTTAATCATGTTCTATCTTCCTTTACGTGTTCCTATCTCTACCGTGTTACAATAGTTTAAAGTATCAATAAAATAATATGTAGTATATTCTGGGGCCACAAGAACCTTAGAACCTTCAAGATATTATATTATATTTATAATTTGTTAGTCAAATTGATACAGTAAAACCATTGGTAAATATATTGAATAATAATTATTGCCATACAATAATATGATATATAAGTGAGGGTAAAATAGTGCTATAAGCCGTGCCTACACAGCAAGTCTCTTACCTCCTCACAACTATTATAAGGCTCTCTCTCTCTTACACCACCATAATCCCTGCACACTTATCATTCACACTAAAACACAAATGAGTCCTCACAATACAATATTACACCAATACAAACCAATTTTCTTCAGAATATTTTTCGATGCTGTGTTTGCATGGAGGAGGGCATGGCACACCACACCCTTCTTCCCAACCACACACTCTTCCTCCTAACCACTCCCTCTTCCTCCCATGCACATCCTCTTCCTCCCATCCACACACCCAAAAGGTTGGGTGGATGGGAAGGGAGTTGGGATGGGTAGGTATGTGAGTTGGGTTGGAGGGGAGGTGGTGTAGGAGGGGGGTTGGGTGGGAGGGAGGGGGGGTGGGAGGGAGGGAGGGTTGGTGGGTGGGTGGGGTGTTTGGGAGGGAGTGTTGGGTATAATGAAAGGTGTGAGAGAGGGTGAGTGTATGGATGGGAGTGAGGGTGTGTGTGGGAGGTCCTCCCATACACACCCTCACTCCCATCCACACCCTCACTCCCATCCATACACTCACCCTCTCTCACACACCCAACCTCCCACCTTTAATGTGTGTGGATGGGACTAAGGTTTTCTCATTTCTTTCAGATTGTGCGCCTCCGAGGTGAACGTCTGACTGAAGTGAACTTGTGGCTGGTCGAGAACTCCTCCAAACAGGTAAAGTACTTATGACAATATATAATGTCTATATGCAAGTATTTATGAATGTTATGTTTTAAAGTTTTTTGTATTCCAGGTTTGTTTGTGTGGCTGACTGGACCTACTACAAGGTGCTTCTTGGAGGTAATAAAGGTAAAGTTTTTCAAGTTATAGTTGATAGCACTAACAGCACCGTAGTTAGACGTAGAATGCACAGTAGTAACTCCGCCTTGTTCAGTCGAACATGCCGGTCCCAAGCCCGGATAAAGGAGGAGGGCTACTGCAGTGTTGTATCTACCATCGCCACCTAACAAACTTACATTATAAATTGTTCTGAAAAAGGTAATATGTTCTGTCAGCAACATAGAAAAAAATTACATATGTACTGTACATTGTGTACTATGTTTTTATATCTTTGTAGATAGGTAATACAAAATAAAGAATTGAATATACAGTATATTTTTTATTTTCATATGTATACACTACACATTTATTGCAATATACAATAACAGTCCAGAAGCTGATACAGAAATACAAAATATCCTTGGTCATATAGCCTGGTTTTATACCTGCAATGTCTAGGTACAGTATATATCAATTTACTGGCTATTCCTGCAGTCTTATGTTCTTAAACCTACTGTACATTACCAAATATTAGCACAGAAGAAAATCAGAGAAAACTTGTAATTATTGGCAACATCACTAGATATTTCTCCTGTGTCCCTAGAAATCACATTACAGTACCACTACCATTATTATTTCTCTGCAGATACATCAGTGATGGTGAGGCCGTCACATTATCAGCCGTTGTGGATTTTTCAATTCAACCTTTATATTGCAAACTCCACATAAGGTGAGTTTATTTCACTAGACCTTAAGGTTTTTTAAAGTATCTTTTGTCAGGTTTTGGTCCTACACAAAATTTAGCTTTAGATAATAATGGAAGTCTTGTACTTTGTGAATAATTTTGGCCAGGTACAGTACATATATATATATTTCTAAATTTATCCAAGTGACCAAGTCTTTAGGGGGGATGGGTGGAGGGTGGGGGATGGGTGGAGGGGGATGGGTGTGGGGGGGTTCATAAGTTGTTTATTACAATTTTACAAGATTTTTTCTTCTATATTTTCAGGTAAAACACTTCCATTCAGCAATTGGTGTGCAGTGTCCAGATTGTCAACATTTAGTAAGTAAAATTCTTACTGTACTTTACTTTCATTTACTGTATATATACAATACTTTCAAATTAGTAGTATGTATGCAATCAAAAATGTTCTTTAAGGTCATGGCCGATGAATTTCAAAATGAACACGAGACGCCCGTTCTCTCGGTAAGGTTGTCAAAATCCTTTGTCCGAGGCGTCGGTGACTTAAATGCATTATTTGTGCCATCTGTGGGTATCTAGTAGTTTTGATTACATGTACCCAATAGGGCATCACATGGGCATTAGTTTGTAACAGTTGTACGTACAATGAATGGCACTTTGATGTCAATTGGTGATAATTATATGTAATTAATGTATATATCATGTTCTAAGTTACCCAGAAGCCATCATGTGGGTGTATCCAAGTTGATCACTTTAGTTCATGTTTCAGGTATAGTTTACAGTTCTACTGTACTTGTGGTTTATTTAGATCATTATCATTCAACTTCGGAATATGAAATGTAAAGTTTATTCAATATTTATTTATTTATTTATTGTTATACACAGACATTGTAGGAGTACAAACCATTACAAACACCTCCTAGTGCAAGTGCCTTTACCAGTGCAAGTGCCTTTACCAGTGCAAGTGCCTCTACCACTACAAACGCCTCCCCCGGTACAAACGCCTCCCCCGGTACAAACGCCTCCCCCGGTACAAACGCCTCCCCCTGGTACAAACGCCTCCCCCGGTACAAACACCATCCCTCAACAAGCCACCAGAGGCCTTCCCACACTGAACAACAATTACATATTACACTTAATTTTACAAACCACTAAGAGAAATGGATCCGTGCGAGATATTCAAACCTCTCACAATCCGTTTGATTGATGTCCGTGTATCTCGTTGTACACCTTGCTGATACTTCACCTGTGGACGAAAAATATAGTATTATAAAATGGAAATTTTTTGCAACCACAACAAAACTGACTACCATGATAGTTAATAATGCTACTGTACATAATGTATCTTGCTATTTTTAATACTTTGTGTGGCTTTAATCAAGGTTCACTCCTACAGTCTTGAATGCATTAGTACAGTACTTTAAATATTTTCTCAAGTTTTGCTAAATTATAACAAATATTTCCGTAATACTTAACTTTCACAGTACACTATTCTTACAGTAGTGTACAGAACACCAATTCTGTTCTTTCTTAGTAAGGTGGTAGTCATCAAGGTGTGGGATGCTGGACAGTAGTGGTCACCTTGTTGTGTCTGGTCCATCTATCTTGTACACCAACCACCTGCAACATGATTATATTTGTTTTTAGATACTCTACATCTGAATTAATTAAGCTATTTTATATCACTACCAATACACAATATTGAGGTTAACTTGTACTGCATGTTCTTAAATGCACTATTTTAAGTAATATATCAAGTTTTGCTAAATTATACAAAAAAAGGTTTCAGTAATACTTAACTTTCACATTACACTATTCTTACAGTAATGTACAGAACACCAATTCTGTTCTTTCTTAGTAAGGTGGTAGTCATCAAGGTGTGGGATGCTGGACAGTAGTGGTCACCTTGTTGTGTCTGGTCCATCTATCTTGTACACCAACCACCTGCAACATGATTATATTTGTTTTTAGATACTCTACATCTGAATTAATTAAGCTATTTTATATCACTACCAATACACAATATTGACGTTAACTTGTACTGTATGTTCTTAAATGCACTATTTTAAGTAATATATCAAGTTTTGCTAAATTATATAAAAAAGGTTTCAGTAATACTTAACTTTTACATTACAGTACACTATTCTTACAGTAGTGTACAGAACACCAATTCTGTTCTTTCTTAGTAAGGTGGTAGTCCTCAAGGTGTGGGATGCTAGACAGTCGTGGTCACCTTGTTGTGTCTGATCCATCTATCTTGTACACCAACCACCTGCAACATGGTTTGGATTTAGATCAATCTTAATTAACCTTAATGTATTACTACCAATACACAACATTTACTCCAGAATTTCTTGGAATCTAAACTTGCATTCTTATATATATGTGATATATCCATACACTCAAACACCCTCCTATATCACCTTATGCAGGAGCATTGTCCTTCTCACTTTTGGCTGCAGCAGTCTTCATCTAGGCATCATGCATGCCCATTCACATGCATCACCATTCCATGAGCGCTTGTACGAGCGCCCGTCCACTATACGAGGCCCCCACCCCCACTGTACGAGGCACCCACCCCCACTGTACGAGGCGGCCCCCCCCCCATTGTACGAGCGCCCCTGCACTGTACGAGCGCCCCTCCACCGCCCAATGCTCCTCCTTTCCAACCCTTCACACAAAGTAAGTCCCTCCTCTCGAGTCTTACTTCCAGTAGTTTTTGGGGATGGCCATACTAAGATACCTAAGTAATTTACCTAAGAAGGCTGAAGTAACATGATGGGTGTTACATCTTGCTCAAGGTGTCGGTCACTTCCTCTACATTGGCATTCACGTACGTCAGCTGTCACCTGCAACATGTTTAAAGTTGTAATTTATGTACAATGAAGATTAAACATACAATTTCCATCTACCACCAGACTACATGTACTTATACTGTCCCCAATTGTTTATTTAAATACCTTATCTACAAAAGATCTTATTTTAAGTTGCATTAGTGTTTTAGTTTTCTTGATACCTCAACAACTAACATTTACCACAACAATAGTATAGCCAATCATAACAAGCCTTCATCACCAATACTGCTACACTACTAAATCTCTCCACACTGCTTCATACACAACAGTTTACCACTGTTCACTTACTGAATCCTCCCTCCCTTCCTCCCACCCCTCAAGCCCCCTTAGGTATTCCCCTTGACAACTTGGTCACATTTAGCTTGAATGAAAAACTTTACCAACACACCTGCTCACCCCATATGCCAACACACAAGCCATGTTGTCCCCCCCACCCTAATTACAACAAGCCACACCCACACAATGTTTAATGATTTCACAAGTCCCACAAGCTTCCCTTGCCTAAATAAAACTCAGTAAGTTGACTTTACCTGTTCTGGCATTTTAAGTTATTTCTCCTTAGGTTCAGTATGATGTTACTTCTGGCCAGCTTAACCTGAGGAGAAAGTCAGTACAGTACACGATTAGATTTTGAAAAGGAAACTGCAAAGTACACAAGCTATTGATTTTTAAGAATTTAAACAAGTGAAATTTTTTTAGCTTAACTTTCTGAATTCATGATCAGTTAACTTGTGGCAAATTTTAAGTTACATTCTTTAATATATTTCTTATCCAATATATAAACTATATAATAGGTAACTTAATATTAATTTGGGTTAGTCTAGATTAGTTACATTTAATCTATGTTAGGCTGATTAGGTTAGTTAATTTGTTAGTTAAAACCCACCTACTAACAACCAGCTTTACTTACTATTAATCACATTACTACTACTAATGCTCACTAATACTGTAACTAATTGGCATTTAGTCCTGTACATTTTTATAGCACTTTATTAAGCTTTCCCAAATCTCTACAGCTAATCTTAATTTGACTCCCAGCTCAGTTTATCTAGACAGTCCACGCAGCTCTCCAGAGCCCATTGTAAAATTGCAGTTTCGTCGAATATGCCCTCGTAGTTTAGAAATTCGTTTATCCTGTGTATTTTGGGTCGATTCAATGAAATGTGGCCTTTATTTCCAGGGGAAAGCACCCTCTTTAGAATTATATCCCCCCCCCCAAAAAAGCATGGAAATCTTTAAAACTCCTTTCTGACATTCTTTGCTCCCTGGTTAAAATGGTGTTAGAAATACTCCAATAAGGAGATCTAAAGGTTGGGGATGGTTAAAAGTCAGGCATGTACTGGCCGAAACTGCAATAATACCGAGCCCTCCAACACACACACAGTCCTCCAACACACACACACACACACACAGTCCTCCAACACACACACACAGCACCCAACACACACACACACAGCACTCCAACACACACACACAGCCCAACACACACACACACACAGTCCCCTCCACACACACACAGTCCCCTCCAACACACACACACACAGTCCCTCCAACACACACACACACAGTCCTCCAACACACACACAGTCAGTCACACACACACACAGTTCTCCAGAGCTCTACAACACACACAGTTCTCCAGAGCCCTCCAACACACACACAGTCCAACACACACACACAGTCCTCCAACACACACACACA
>NW_024727905.1:0-2515 GCF_018991925.1 Homarus americanus | reverse complement strand
TCAGCTGCCCTCCTGGGAACACCCCAGGAAAGAGTGCCATTGTCCTGTGGGCATCCTGGGACGCTGCTGAACTCTGTGAGGCCATTTCCATGCCATGGTACGGAGAGGCGCGTCTCAGGGCCCTCTCAGGTCGAGTGGTGCTTTTAAGGGATTCCAACAGGGACGGATCTGCTCTCAGGGCGCTTCTTAGGGACAACTGCATTCTAGGGGCTCTCTCAGGGAAGGCGATGTGGCTGCAGCGGAACTCTCAGCCAGCCTGCCAGGGACGGAACATCTGTTGGACCTTGCAGAGACGGGCAATGCCTGTGGACCTCACAGGGATTATGGCGCACTAATGGCTCCCCATAGGGGCGCGGCGACCCTTAGGGGCCTCACAGGGACAGCCATGATCCTCAAGCCAGGACGGGGGGCGCCCATATGGACCATAGGGGAAAGCCCCAGAGGTCTATTAGGGCCTTTTCTAGGAGGCGGTGGTTTCCTCTGGCCTTACAAAGCATTCTAGGACCCTGCTAAGCCTGGCTCAGGTCCCTCCTAGGGGAGACGGTGCCTGAAAACAGCCTATTTAACTTTGTGGAAATATATTGTTGATATTTATTCTCCGTTTCATATACATAAAATCGATGTATTTACTACCCACATTCCAGAATTTGGGAAACGAGAATAAATGCAAAGCATAAGTAAGGGTGTTGTGCTGACTGAGTGCTCTGTTCTCCTATTGGCTGTAATTTGATGACGTTACATCTTGCTCCACCAATCACAGTTAAGTAAGGGATTACTGGAGGAATGCAAAATGTACGACAAAACTATGAAGTTCTTGGGGCGATGCTGCATGTGGAAGGGCCCCTGGGAGCGCCGTGGCCCCTGGCAGAGACGCTGCCGCCCCTGGAAAGACACCCACTGCCACTAGGAGGGCCCACAGCAGCGCTACCGTCCCTAGGAGGACACATAGGGGCGCCGCAGCCCCTGGCAGGGTCCTTGTGGGCAGTGGAGCCCCAAAGAGGGTCCTTGGGGGAGACACCACCTATGGAAGGACCCCTGAAGGCGCCACCGCTGTGGTAAGGCCCCTGGGGGCGTCGCCGTCCCTGGGAACACCCCAGAAGGCGCCATTGTCCCTGTAAGGGACCCTGGGATCGCCGTTATCCCTGTGAGGGTCACATTTCCATGCCATGCACGGAGGCGTCCTCAGGGCCTTCTCAGGGTCGGCGGTGCGGCCATGGGACCTGTCAGGGGCGCTGGATCCACCAGGGGCGCTCTTAGGGACAACTGCAATTCTAGGGGCCTTCTCATGGAAGGCGATGTACACAGCGGATCCTCTAGGAACAGCCGAGCTTCCGTGGGCTTCTCAGGGACGGCAACGATTCAAGGGACCCTTGCAGAGACGGCAACGCTCCTAGGGACCCTCACAGGGACGGCGGCGCCACCAATGGCCCTGCTAGGGGCGCTGGCGACCCTAGGGGCCCTCACAGGGACAGCCATGATCCCCGGGGTTTTTCCAGGGACGGGGGCGCCTCCAAGTATGACCATAGGGACCGTGGTGCTCCCAGAGGCCCTGCCAGCGGCGGTGGCGCCTTCAGGGGCCCTTCCAGAGGCGGTGGCTCCCTCCAGGCCTCTTTATGGGGGCGCCACTGCTCCCAGGGACCCTGCCAAGGCCTGTGGCTCACAATAGGTCCTCCTAGGGGAGACGGTGCCCGAAAACAATGGATAGTGGTGTCGTACATATTGCATTCTTCCAGTAATCTCTTACTTAACTTTGATTGGTAGAATAAGAGGTAACGTCATCAAATTACAGCCAATAGGAAAACAAAACAATCAGTCAATACAACACCCCAACTTATGTTTTGCTGTTGGATATTTATTCTCCGTTTCATTGTTAAGGTTGCTATAATATTGAAAATGCGATGGGCGGTGTATTTATTTAACCTCATATCTCCCAGAATTTTAAAAATAGTGAAACGAGAATAAATATCCAACAGCAAAGCATAAGTAAGGGTGTTGTGCTGACTGAGTGCTCTGTTCTCCTATTGGCTGTAATTTGATGACGTTACATCTTGCTCCACCAATCACAGTTAAGTAAGGGATTACTGGAGGAATGCAAAATGTACGACAAAACTATGAAGTTCTTGGGGCGATGCTGCATGTGGAAGGGCCCCTGGGAGCGCCGTGGCCCCTGGCAGAGACGCTGCCGCCCCTGGAAAGACACCCACTGCCACTAGGAGGGCCCACAGCAGCGCTACCGTCCCTAGGAGGACACATAGGGGCGCCGCAGCCCCTGGCAGGGTCCTTGTGGGCAGTGGAGCCCCAAAGAGGGTCCTTGGGGGAGACACCACCTATGGAAGGACCCCTGAAGGCGCCACCGCTGTGGTAAGGCCCCTGGGGGCATCGCCGTCCCTGGGAACACCCCAGAAGGCGCCATTGTCCCTGTAAGGGACCCTGGGATCGCCGTTATCCCTGTGAGGGTCACATTTCCATGCCATGCACGGAGGCGTCCTCAGGGCCTTCTCAGGGTCGGCGGTAG
>NW_024727904.1:0-40039 GCF_018991925.1 Homarus americanus | reverse complement strand
TCCAGACTCTGCCAGGTACACCTCAAACATTATCCAGGTACACCTCAGACACTCCCAGGTACAGCTCAAACCTCCCAGGTACACCTCAGACACTCCCAGGTACACCTCAGGCACTCCCAGGTACACCTCTCAACACTTCCAGGTACACCCCTGACACTTCCAGGTACACCCCTGACACTTCAAGTGCACCTCTGACCTCCCAGGTACACCAGCTCAGCCTCCCAGGTACACCACTGACACTCCTGGTACACCTCTGACCTCCCACACACCAGTGGCCTCCCAGGTACACCTCTGACACTTCCAGGTACCTCTGACCTCCCAGGTACACCTCTGATACTCCCAGGTACACCTCTGACATCTCAGGTACACCTCTGACACTCCTGGTTCTCCCCTGACCTCCAGGTACCTCAGGCCTCCCAGGTACCTCTGACACTTCCAGTGCCTCTGACCTCCCAGGTACACCTCTAGCACTCCCAGGTACACCTCTGACACTCTCAGGTACACCTCTTACACGATACACCTCTGGCTTGCTCCCAGGCCCACACCAATGATGCTAACAGGTACACCTCTGACCTCCCAGGCCACCTCCGATACTCCCAGGTGCACCTCGTGCTCCCGGGTACACCTCCCGTGCTCCCGGTACACCTCCAGACACTCCTGGTTCACCTCCTGACCTTCCAGATACTGCACCTCTGACCTCCCAGGAACACCAATGATGCTACCAGGTGCACCTCTGACACTCCTGGTTTTACCTCCTGCAATGACTTGCTCCCAGGTACACCTCTGACACTCACAGGAACACCTCTGACACTGCCAGGTACACCTCAGCACTCCAGGTACCTCTGACACTTCAGGTACACCCCTGACACTTCCAGGTACCACCTGACACTCCCATGTACACTAATGTCCTCCCAGGTACACCTCCCAAGCACTCCCTGGTGCCTCCTGACACTCCCAGGAACACCTCTGGCTTTCCCAGGCACCTCTGGCCTCCCAGGTACACCATGGCCTCCCAGGAAATCTCAGACACTGCCAGGTACACCTCAAGCATTACCAGGTACACCTCAAGACACTCCCAGGTACAGCTCAAACACTCTCCAGGTACCTCAGACACTCCCAGGTACACCTCAGGCACTCCCAGGTACACCTCTGACACTTCCAGGTACACCCCTGACACTTCCAGTACACCCCTGACCTTCCAGGAGTACACCTCTGACGCTCCAGGTGCCACCAATGACACTCCCAGGTACAGCACTCCCTGGTACACCTCTGACACACCAGGTGCACCAATGACACTCCCCAGGTACACCTCAGGCTTGCTTCCAGGTACACCTCTGACACTCCGTTACACCTCTGATGCTCCCCAGGTACACCTCTGACACTCTCAGGTACACCTCTTACACTCCTGGTTCTCCCCTAGCCTCCCAGGTACACCTCAGACACCTCCCAGGTACACCGCTTGACACTCTAGGTACACCGCTTGACACTGCCAGGTACACCTCCAGGCTTACCAAGATACACCTCCAGACACTCCCGGGAGTAAGCTCAGACACTCCAGTAACACCTCAGACACTCCCAGGTGCACCTGTGACATAAGTGCACCTCCTGACACTCCCAGGCACACCTCTGACGCTCCAGGTACACCTCCGACCTCCAGGTGCACCTCCCAGCCTCCCAGGTACACTTCTCCACACCCAGGTGCACCTTTGACCTCCCCAGGTACACCTCTCATACTCCCAGGTACACCTCTGACACTTCCAGATACACCTCTGACACTCCAAGGTACACCAATGATACTAACAAGGTACCTCTGACTTGCTCCAGGTACACCTCCGATACTCCCAGGTACCTCCCGATGCCCATTTACCTCCGATACTCCAGGTACACCTCAGGCTGCTCCCTGGTTCACCTCTGACACTTCCAGATACACCTCTGACACTCCCAGGTACTGTGATACTACCAGGAGTACCTCCCCAGCCTCCCAGGTACCTCTCTGACACTCCCAGGTACACCTCTGACGCACTCTCAGAACACCTCTGGCCTACACTGCCAGGTACACCTCTGACACTCCCAGGTACACCCTCTGACACTTCCAGGTACACCCTGACACTTCCGGGTACACCCTGACCTCCCAGGTACCACCAATGAGCCTCCCAGTGCCTCTGACACTCCCTGGTGCTCCTCTGACACTCCCAGGTACCTCAATGACACACTCAGGTACACCTCTGACACTTCAGGTACACCCTGACACTTCAGGTTCACCAATGATGCTCCCAGGTACACCGCTGACACTCCCAGGTACACCGCTGACACTCCCAAGTGCACCTCTGACCTCCCAGGCACACCTCTGACACTCCCAGGTACACCCTCCGACACTCCCAGGTACACCTCTGACCTCCCAGGTACACTTCTCACACACCCAGGTACACCTTTGACACTCCCAGGTACACCTCTCATACTCCCAGGTACACTTCAGACACTGCCAGGTGCACCTCCAGACACTCCCAGGCCAGACACTCCCAGGTACCTCACCAGCCTCCCAGGTGCACTTCTCACACACCCAGGTACACCCTGACACTCCCAGGTACACCTCTCATACTCCCAGGTACACCTCTGACACTTGCAGATACATCTCTGACACTCCCAGGTACACCAATGATACTACCAGGTACACCTCTGACACTCCCAGTGCACCTCCGATACTCCCAGGTACACCTCTGACACTGCCTGCACACCTCAGACACTCCCAGCTATACCCCTGACACTCCCAGGTACACCCCCGACACTCCCAGGCACACCTCTGATAATTCCCCAGGCACACCTCTGACACCTTCCGGATACACCTCTGACAATTTGTGTACACCTCAATCACACTCCTACACAATTTGACACTCCCAGGTACACCACACGACACTACTACACAGATACCCAGACACCCAGGTAACACCCCTGACATTCCCAGTTACACTCTGACACTCCCCAGGTGCACCACTGACAATCCCAGGCACAGCCCTCAGGCACTCCCCAGGTACACCTCTGACACTTCCAGGCACACCCCCCTGACACTTCCAGGTACACCAATGATATTCCAGGTACACTGCTGATAGTTCAGGTACACTGCCGACAGTGCCTGCGCCCACCCCAGACACTCCCAGGCAAAGCCCAGACACCCCAGCAACACCAGACACTCAGGTGCACCTGTGAACTTCCAAGTGCACCTCTGACACCCCAGGCACACCTCTGACACTCCCAGGCACACCTCCGACACACTCCCAGGTACACCCCCACACTCCCAGGTACACTCTACACACCCAGGGACACCTTGACACTCACAGGTACACTTCATACTCCCCTGGTTCACTCTGACACCTGATACACATCTGACACTTGTGCACACCAATGATGCTACCAGGCACACCTCTGACACTCCCAGGCACACCTTCGATACTCCCAGGCAACACCCCTGGGACACCTCTGACACTCCCCAGGCACACCCTTACACTCCCCTGGTTCTCCCCTGACACTCCCAGGCACACCTCAGACACTCCCAGGCACACCTCTGACACCCCCAGGCACTACTCTGACACCCCAGGCACACCTCTGACTCCTCCAGGCACACCCCTGACACTCCAGGCACACCCTGACACTTACAGGCACACCTCTGACACCCCAGGCACACCAACGACACCCAGGCACACCACTGACACCCCTGGTACACCTCTGACACTCCCAGGCACACACCACGACACTCCCAGGCACACCTCTGACACCTCCAGGTACACCTCTGATACTCCCAGGTACACCTCTGACACCCCAGGCACACCCCAACACCTCAGGCACACCTCTTACACTCCCCTGGTTCTCCCCTGACACCCAGGCACACCTCAGACACTCCCAGGCACTGCTGACACTGCCAGGCACACCTCTGACACTCCCAGGCACACCTCCTGACACTTCCACATACACCCCTGACACTTCCAGGCACACCGCTGACACCCAGGCACACCGCTGACACTGCATGGCACACCCAGACACTGCGAGGCACACCCCAGACACCCCAGGTAAAGCCTCAGACACCAGTAACACCTAGACACTCCCCAGGTGCACCTGTGACACTCCCAAGTGCACCTCTGACACTCCCCAGGCACACCTCTGACACTCACAGGTACACCTCCGACACAGGCACACCTCTGACACCCCAGGCACACCTCTCACACACCCTGTACACCTGACATTCCCAGTACACCCTCTCATACCCCAGGTACACCTCTGATACTTCCAGATACACCCTGACACTCCCATGTAAACCACAATGATACTACCAGGTACACTCTGACACTCCCAGGAACACCTGTTACTCCCAGGTACACCTCCCCAGACACTCCCTGGTTCACCTCTGACACCTCCACATACACCTCTGACACTCCCAGGTACACCAATGATACTACCAGGCACACCTCTGACACCCCAGGCACACCTCCGATACTCCCAGGCACACCTCCCCGATACTCCCAGGTACACCCTAGACACTCCTGGTTCACCTCTGACACTCCCCTGGTTCATCTTGACACCCTGGTACACCTCTGACACTCCCAGGCACACCTCTTACACTCCCCTGGTTCTCCCTGACACTCCCAGGCACACCCCAGACACCCCAGGTACCACCTGACACCCCAGGCACCACTCTGACACTCCCAGGCACTCCACTGACATTCCTCTGGTTCACCTCTGACACTCCCTGGTTCACCTTGACACACTCCCAGGCACACCTCTGACATTCCCAGTACAGCCCCTGACACTCCCCAGGCACACCTCTGATACTCCAGGTACAACCCTGACACTTCCGGATACACCTGTGACACTCCCAGGCACACCAATCACACACTCCCAAGCACAACCTGACACTCCAGGTACACCACTGACACTACCAGGCACACCTCTGACACTCCAAGGCACTCCTTGACGCTGCCAGGTACCTCTGACACCTCAGGACTCCCTAGACGCCAGGCACCGACACTCCCAGGAACACCTCTGACACTCCCAGGCATACCCTCTGACACTCCCAGGCACACCGCTGACACTCCCCAGGCACACCTGACACCTCCAGGTACACCGCTGACACTGCCAGGCACACCCCAGACACTGCCAGGCACACTTCAGACACACCCCA
Source organism: Homarus americanus (assembly GCF_018991925.1). Lineage (NCBI taxonomy): Eukaryota > Metazoa > Arthropoda > Malacostraca > Decapoda > Nephropidae > Homarus > Homarus americanus. The sequence goes on along the minus strand of NW_024727904.1, from coordinate 34,869 downwards.
GGCAAAGCCCATACACCCCAGTTCCACCTCAGAAACTCCCAGGCACCTGTGACACTCCCAAGCGCACCTCTGACACCCCAGGCACACATCTGACACCCCAGGCACACCGCCGACATTCCCAGTTACACCTCAGGCACTCCCAGGCACACCTCTGATACTTCCAGGTACACCCCTGACACTACCAGGCACACCCCTGACCCTTCCAGGTACACTCCTCTGAACTCCCCAGGAACCCACTGACATTCCCTGGTTCACCTCAGACACTCCCTGGTTCACCTTGACACTCCCCAGGCACACCTCTGACATTCCCAGGTACACCTCCGATATCCTGCACACCTCCGATTCTCCCAGGTACCCTCTGACACTCCCCTGCACACCTCCTGACACCCACACCTCACAACCCCCAGGCACACCCTGACACTCCAGATACACCTCTGACACTCCCAGGCACACCCACCCAGATACCACCAGGCACACCGCTGTCACCCCAGGCACACCCCTTATACTCCCAGGCACACTCCGACACCCCCGGATACACCCCAGACACTCACTGGTTCACCTCTGACACCTCCAGAACACCTCTGACAATCCCAGGTACACCTCTGATACTTCCAGGTACACCCTGACAATTGCACACCCCTGACACCCCCAAGCACACCAAATGACACTCCCAGGCACACCTCTCTGACATTCCCTGGCACACCTCTGACACCCCAGGCACACCAATGACACACTCAGGCACACCTCTGACACTCCAGTTACACCTGACACTTCCAGGTACACCAATGATACTCCCAGGTCCACTGCTGACACTTAGGTACACCGCTGACACTGCCTGCACACTCAGACACTGCCAGGCACACATCAGACACCCCTGCAAGCTCAGACACTCCCAGCACACCCCAGACACTCTCAGGTGCACCTGTGACACTCTAAGTGCACCTCACACCCAGGCACACCTCTGACACTCCCAGGCACACCTCCGACACTCCCAGCCACCTCTGACACTCTCAGGCACACCACTGACACTCCCTGGTACACTCCTGACACTCCCAAGGCACACCAATGACACCCCAGGCACACCTCTGACACTCCCCTGGCACACCCTCTGACACTCCCCAGGCACACGACACACTCCAGGCAACACCCCTGACACCTCCAGGCACACCCCTGACACTTCCAGGCACACCAATGCACCCCAGGCACACCGCTGACACTCCCAGGCACACCGCTGACACTCCCAATGCACCTCTGACACCCCAGGCACCCTCTGACACCCCCAGGCACACCTCCGACACCCCAGGCACACCCTCTGACACTCCCCAGGCACACTCTCACACACCCAGGCACACCCTTGACACCCCAGGCACACCTCTCATACCCCAGGCACACCCCAGACACTGCCAGGCACACCCCAGCACTCCCAGGCAAAGCTCAGACACTCCCAGGCACACCCCACACTCCCCAGGCACACTTCTCACACACCCAGGTACACCTTGACACTCCCAGGCACACGTGTCACTCCCAGGCACACCTCTGACACTCCAGACACCCTGACACTCCCAGGTACACCACAATGATACTACCAGGTACACCTCTGACACTCCCAGGTACACCTCCGATACCCCAGGTACACCTGATACTCCCTGACACCTCAGACACTCCCCTGGTCTTCACACCTCTGACACTTCCAGATACATTCTGACACTCCAGCACCAATGCCACTACCAGGTACACTCTCTGACACTTCTAGGAACCACACCCTCTGACACTCCTAGGTATAATTCCCCTGACTCTCTCTATAGAACACCTCTACACTCCCCAGGTACACCTCTGACACTTAGGTACACCTCTGGTACTTCCAGGCACACCCCTGACACTTCCAGGTACACCCTGACACTCCCAAGCACACCAATGACACTCCCCACACACCTCTGACACTTGGTACACCTCCTGACACCCCAGGTACACCAATGATACACCAGGCACACCTCTGACACTTCCAGGCACACCCCTGACACTTCCAGGCACACCACGATACCCCAGGTACACCGCTGACACTCCCAGGTACACCAGCTGACACTGCCTGGAAGCACCTCAGACACTGCCAGGTACACCTCAGAGGCCCGTGGGGTGCAACCCAGACACTCCCCAAGTGCACCTCCTCTGACACTCCCAGGCACACCAATGATACACCCAGTACAACTCTGACACTTCCAGCACACCCCTGACACCCAGGTACACCACAACGATAATTCCCAGGTACACCGCTGACACTCCCAGGCACACTGCTGACACTGCCTGGTACACCTTCAGACACTCCCAGTTATACCCTGACACTCCCAGGTACACCCCTGACACTCTCTATAGGCACAATCTCTGACACTCCCAGGTACACTCCTCTGACACTTCCGGATACACTCTGACACTTGCAGGCCACCAATCACACTCCCAAGCACAACCTGACACTCCCCAGGTACACCACTGGGACACTACCAGATACACCTATGACACTCCAGGCACACCCCTGACATTCCCAGTTTACACTCTGACACCCCAGGTGCACCACTGACAATCCCAGGCACACTTTCAGGCACTCCCAGGCACACCTCTGACACTTCCAGGCACACCCCCTGACACTTCCAGGCACACCAATGATACCCCCAGGCACACCGCTGACACTCCCCAGGTACACCAAGACAGCGTGCCTGGTACAACCAGACACCGCCATGCACACCCCAGACACCCCTGGTGCAAAGCTCAGACACTTCCAGCAACACCTCAGACACTTCCTCAGGCACCTGTGACACTTCCAAGTGCACCCTCTGACACTCCCAGGCACCCTCTGACACTCCCAGGTACACCTCCCGACACTCCCAGGCATACACCTCTGACACTCCCAGGTACACTTCACACACCCAGGACACCTTGACACTCACAGGCACACCTCTCATACTCCCCTGGTTCACCTCTGACACTTCCAGATACACATCTGACACTACTCCCAGGTACACCAATGATGCTACCAGGCACACCCTCTGAAATCCCAGTACACCTCGATACCCAGCACACCTCCGATATTCAGAGTATACCTCAGACACCCCTGGTTCACCTCTGACACTCCTGGTTCATCTCTGACACTCCCTGGGACACCTCTGACACTCCCAGGTACACCTCTTACACTCCTTGGTTCTCTGACACCCCAGGCACATCTCAGACACTCCCAGGCACACCCCTGACACTCCCAGGTACTACTCTGACACCCCAGGTACACCTCTGACTCTCCAGGTACACCCCTGACACTTCCAGGTACACCCTGACACTTACAGGCACACCTCCGACACCCAGGTACACCAATGACACCCCAGGTACACCACTGACACCCCTGGTACACCTCTGACACTTGCACACCAATGACACTCCCCAGGTACACTCTCTGACACTTCCAGGTACACCTCTGGATACTCCCCAGGCATTCTCTGACACTCCCAGGTACACCTCTAACACTCTGGGCACACCTCTTACACTCCCTGGTTCTCCTGACACTCCCCAGGCACACCTCAGACACTCCCAGGCACACCGCTGACACTGCCAGGCACACCTCTGACACTCCCAGGTACACCTCTGACACTTCCACATACACCCCTGACACTTCCAGGTACACCGCTGACACTCCCAGGTACACCGCTGACACTGCATGGTACACCAGACACTGCAGTACACCTCCAGACACTCCAGGTAAAGCTCAGACACTCCCAGTAACACCTTAGAGCACTCCCCAGGTGCACCTGACACCCCCAAGTGCACCTCTGACACCCCAGGCACACCTCTGACACTCACAGGTACACCGACACCCCTGGTACACCTCTGACACTCCCAGGTACACCTCTCATACCCCAGGTACACCTCTGATACTTCCAGATACACACCTCTGACACTCCCCATGTAAACCAATGATACTACAGGTACACCTCTGACACTCCCACCTCCGTTACTCCCAGGTACACCTCCAGACACTCCTGGTTCACTCTGACACTTCCACATACACCTCTGACTCCCAGGTGCACCAGCCATACTACCAGGTACCTCTGACACTCCAGGTACCTCCGATACTCCCAGGCACACCTCCCGATACTCCCAGGTACACCTCAGACCTCCTGGTTCACCTCTGACACTCCCTGGTTCATCTTTGACACTCCCTGGTACACCTCTCGACACTCCCAGGTACACCTCTTACACTCCCTGGTTCTCCCCTGACCTCCCAGGTACACCTCAGACACTCCCAGGTACACCTCTGACACTCCCAGGTACTACTCTGACACTCCCAGGTACTCCACTGACATTCCTGGTTCACCTCCAGCACTCCCTGGTTCACCTTGACACTCCCAGGTACACCTCTGACATTCCCAGGTACAGCCCCACACCCAGGTACACCTCTGATACTCCCAGGTACAACTCTGACACTTCCGGATACACCTGTGACACTCCCAGGTACACCAATCACACTCCCAAGTACAACTCTGACACTCCCAGGTACACCACCTGACACTACCAGGTACACCTCTGACACTCCAAGGTACTCCTTGACGCTGCCAGGTACTCCTCCTGACACTCTCAGGTACTCCTAGACGCTGCCAGGTACTCCTCCGACCTCCCAGAACACCTCTGACACTCCCAGGTACACCTCTGACACTCCCAGGTGCACCTCCGGCCTCCCAGGTACACCCCTGCACCTCCAGGTACACCGCCGACACTGCCAGGTACACCTCAGAACACTGCCAGGTACTTCAGACACTCCCAGGTAAAGCTCATACCTCCCAGTTACACCTCAGCTCCCAGGTGCACCTGCTGGCCTCCCAAAGTGCACCTCTGACACTCACACACATCCAGCACTCCCAGGTACCGCCCTGACATTCCCAGTTACACCTCAGGCACTCCCAGGTACACCTCGACACTTCCAGGTACACCCCTACACTACCAGGTACACCCCACCCTTCAGGTACACCTCTGACCTCCAGGAACTCCACTGACATTCCCTGGTTCACCTCCAGACACTCCCTGGTTTCACCTTTGACACTCCAGGTACACCTCTGACACTTCCAGGTACCTCTGACCTCCCAAGGTACACCTCTGACACTCCCAGGTACACCTCTGACACTCTCAGGTACACCTCTTACACTCCCTGGTTCTCCCCTGACCCTCCCAGGTACACCTCAGACACTCCCAGGTACACCGCTGACACTCCTAGGTACACCGCTGACACTGCCAGGTACACCTCAGAAACTGCCAGATACACCTCAGACACTCCCAGGTAAAGCTCAGACACTCCCAGTAACACCTCAGACACTCCCAGGTGCACCTGTGACACTCCCAAGTGCACCTCTGACACTCCCAGGCAAACCTCTGACACTCCCAGGTAGACCTCCGATACTCCCAGGTACACCTCTGACACTCCCAGGTACACTTCTCACACACCCAGCTACACCTTTGTCACTCCCAGGTACACCTCTCATACTCCCAGGTACACCTCTGACACTTCCAGATACACCTCAAACACTCCCAGGTACACCAATGATACTACCAGGTACACCTCTGACACTCCCAGTTACACCTCCGATACTCCCAGGTACACCTCCGATACTCCCGGGTACACCTCTGATACGCCCGGGTACACCTCAGACACTCCCTGGTTCACCTCTGACACTTCCAGATACACCTCTGACACTCCCAGGTACACCAATGATACTACCAGTTACACCTCTGACACTCCCAGGTAAACCTCTGACACTCTCAGGAACACCTCTGACACTGTCAGGTACACCTCTGACACTCCCAGGTACACCTCTGACACTTCCAGGTACACCCCTGACACTTCCAGGTACACCCCAACCTCCAGGTACCTGTGGCCTCCCAGGTACACCTCCTGGCACTCCCTGGTACACTCAGCTTGTACTCCCAGGTACTGTCAACACACTCAGGTGCCCTCAGGCACTTCAGGTACACCTTGACACTTCCAGGTACACCAATGTTGCTCCCAGGTACCGCCCCAACACTCCCAGGTACACCACTTCTGACCTCCCCAAGTGCACCTTTGACCTCCCAGGCACCTCTGACACTCCCAGGTACACCTCCGACACTCCCAGGTACACCTCCCTGACACTCCCAGTGCACTTCTCCACACACCAGGTACACCTTTGACACTCCCCCAGGTGCACCTCTCATACTCTGAGTACACCTCCAGACACTGCCAGGGTGCCTCAGACACTCCCAGGTAAAAAGCTCAGACTTGCTCCCAGGTACCACCTCTGACACTCCCAGGTACACTTCTCCACACCCAGGTTGCACCTTTGACACTCCCAGGTGTCGTCTCATGCTCCCAGGTACACCTCTGACACTTCCAGATACACCTCTGACACTCCCAGGTACACCAATGATACTACCAGGTACACCTCTGACACTCCCAGGTACACCTCCGATACTCCCAGGTACACCTCCGATACTCCCGGATACACCTCAGTCACTCCCTGGTTCACCTCTGACACTTCCAGATACAACTCTGACACTCCCAGGTACACCAATGATACTACCAGGTACACCTCTGACACTCCCAGGTACACCTCTGACACTCCCAGGTACACCCCTGACTCTCTCAGGAACACCTCTGACACTCCCAGGTACACCTCTGACACTCCCAGGTACACCTCTGGTACTTCCAGGTACACCCCTGACACTTCCAGGTACACCCTTGACACTCCCAAGTACACCAATGACACTCCCAGGTACACCTCTGACACTCCCTGGTACACCTCTGACACTCCCAGGTACACCAATGATACACTCAGGTACACCTCTGACACTTCCAGGTACACCCCTGACACTTCCAGGTACACCAATGATACTCCCAGGTACACCGCTGACACTCCCAGGTACACCGCAGACACTGCCTGGTACACCTCAGACACTGCCAGGTACACCTCAGACACTCTCAGGTGCACCTGTGACACTCCCAAGTGCACCTCTGAAACTCCCAGGTACACCAATGATACACTCAGGTACACCTCTGACACTTCCAGGTACACCCCTGACACTTCCAGGTACACCAATGATACTCCCAGGTACACCGCTGACACTCCCAGGTACACCGCTGACACTGCCTGGTACACCTCAGACACTCCCAGTTATACCCCTGACACTCCCAGGTACACCCCTGACACTCCCAGGTACACCTCTGATACTCCCAGGTACACCTCTGACACTTCCGGATACACCTCTGACACTCCCAGGTACACCAATCACACTCCCAAGCACAACTCTGATACTCCCAGGTACACCACTGACACTACCAGATACACCTATGACACTCTAGGTACACCCCTGACACTCCCAGTTACACCCCTGACACTCCCAGGTGCACCACTGACAATCCCAGGTACACCTCAGGCACTCCCAGGTACACCTCTGACACTTCCAGGCACACCCCTGACACTTCCAGGTACACCAATAGTGCTCCCCAGGTACCATGACCTCCAGGTACACACCGCTGACAGTGCCTGGTGCACCTCCAGGCTGCTGCCATGTGCACCTCAGCCTCCCAGTGTCAGACACTCCCAGTAACCACCTCAGACGCTCTCCAGGTTTTGCAAACACTTCAGGAGTGCTCTGACACTCCCAGGCACCTCTGTGCTCCCAGGTACACCTCAAACACTCCCAGGTGCCCACCTCTGACCTCCCAGGTACACTTCTCCACACACACCAGGAGACACCTTTGACACTCCTGGGTACACCTCTCACTTCTCTAGTTCTCTGACACTTCCAGATACACCTCTGACACTCCCACGTACACCAATGATGCTACCAGGTACACCTCTGACACTCCCAGGTACACCTTCGATACTCCCAGGCACACCTCCGATATTCCCAGATATACCTCAGACACTCCCTGGTTCACCTCTGACACTCCCTGGTTCATCTCTGACACTCCCTGGGACACCTCTGACACTCCCAGGTACACCTCTTACACTCCCTGGTTCTCCCCTGACACTCCCAGGCACACCTCAGACACTCCCAGGTACACCTCTGACACTCCCAGGTACTACTCTGACACTCCCAGGTACACCTCTGACACCTCCAGGTACACCCCTGACACTTCCAGGTACACCCTTGACACTTACAGGTACACCTCTGACACTCCCAGGTACACCAATGACACTCCCAGGTACACCACTGACAAACCCTGGTACACCTCTGACACTCCCAGGTACCTGCCAACACTCCCAGGTACACCTCTGACACTTCCAGGTACACCTTCCCAGTGCTCCCAGGTACCTCTGACACTCCCAGGTACACCTCTGCTGCTCTCAGGTACACCTCTTACCTCCTGGTTCTCCTGACACTCCCAGGTACACCTCAGACACTCCCAGGTACACCCTGACACTGCCAGGTACACCTCTGACACTCCCAGGTACACCTCTGACACTTCCACATACACCCCTGACACTTCCAGGTACACCGCTGACACTCCCAGGTACACCCTGACACTGCATGGTACACCTCAGACACTGCCAGGTACACCTCAGACCGCTCCCAGGTAGCTCGACACTCCCAGTAACACCCTTGAACACTCCCAGGTGCACCTGTGACACTCCCAAGTGCACCTCTGACACTCCAGGCACACCTCTGACACTCCAGGTACACCTCCGACCTCCCAGGTACACCTCTGACACTCCCAGGTACACTTCTCCACACACCCTGGTACACCTTTGACATTCCCAGGTACACCTCTCCTTGCCCCCAGGTACCTCTGATACTTCAGATACACCTCTGACACTCCCATGTAAACCAATGATACTACCAGGTACACCTCCTGGCCTCCAGGAACACCTCCGTTGCTCCCAGGTACACCTCAGACACTCTGGGTTCACCTCTGACGATACACCTGTGACACCAGTGCACACCAATCACACTCCCCAAGTACAACTCTGACACTCCCAGGTACACCACTGACACTACCAGGCACACCCTCTGACACTCCAAGGTACTCCCTTTGACGCTGCCAGGTACCCTCTGACATTCCCAGGAATTCCTTAGACGCTGCCAGGCACCTCCGACACTCCCAGGAACACCTCTGACACTCCCAGGCACACTGACACTCCCAGGTACACTGACACCCCAGGCACACCACTGACACCCAGGTACACCGCTGACACTGCCAGGTACACCAGACACTGCCAGGCACACTTGCACACTTGCAAGCTCATACACCCCAGCCACACCTCAGAAACTCCCAGGTGCACCCAGACACCCCAAGTGCACCTCTGACACTCCCAGGCACACATCTGACACTCCCAGGCACACCGCTGACATTCCCAGTTACACCTCAGGCACCCCAGGCACACCTCTGACACTTCCAGGCACACCCCTGACACTACCAGGTACACCCTGACCCTTCCAGGTACACCCCTGACACCCCAGGTACACCTCTACACTCCCAGGCACACTGACATTCCGAGGTACACCTCTGACACTCCCAGGCACTCCACTGACATTCCCTGGTTCACCTCAGACACCCTGGTTCACCTTTGACTCTCCCAGGCACACCTTTGACCCCAGGCACACCTCCGATACTCCAGGTACACCTCCGATTCTCCCAGGTACTCCTCTGACACTCCTGCACACTCTGACACTCCCAGGTACACCTCAGATACTCCCAGGTACACCTCTGACACTTCCAGATACACCTCTGACACTCCCAGGCTACACCAATGATACTACCAGGTACACCTCTGTCACTCCCAGGTACACCTCCGATACTCCCAGGTACACCTCCGATACTCCTGGATACACCTCAGACACTCACTGGTTCACCTCTGACACTTCCAGATACACCTCTGACACCCCAGGTACACCAATGATACTACCAGGTACACCTCTGACAATCCCAGTACACCTCTGATATCAGGTACACCCTGACAATTCCAGGTACACCCCTGACACTCCCAAGTACACCAATGACACTCCCAGGTACACCTCTGACACTCCCTGGTACACCTCTGACACTCCCAGGTACACCAATGACACACTCAGGTACACCTCTGACACTTCCAGTTACACCCCTGACACTTCCAGGTACACCAATGATACTCCCAGGTCCACTGCTGACACTCCCCAGGCACACCGCTGACACTGCCTGGCACACCTCCCAGCCCCACAGCACCCCAGACACTCCAGGCAAAGCCCAGACCCCCAGTAACACCCCAGACACCTCAGGCACCTGTGACACTCCCCAAGTGCACCCTGACACTCCCCTGGCACACCTCTGACACTCCCCAGTACACCTCCGACACTCCCCAGGTACACCTCTGACACCCCAGGTGCACACACCCAGGCACACCTTGACACTCACAGGCACACCCCCATGCTCCCCTGGTTCACCTCTGACACTTCCAGATACATCTCTGACACCTGAGGTACAATTTAATGATGCTACCAGGCACACCTCTGACACCCCAGGCACACCTCCGACACTCCCTGGTGTAAGCACACCTCCTTGATAATTCCCCAGGCATTACCCCAGACACTCCCTGGTTCACCTCTGACACCCCCTGGTCTTACCCCTCTGGACAGACTCCCTGGCACACCTCTGACACTCCCTGTGTCATACACCTCCGACACTCCCAGTTTCACCCCTGACACTCTGGCACACCCCTGACACTCCCAGGCACACCTCTGATACCCAAGGCACACCTCTGACACTCCTGATACACTCCCTGACACCCCATGTACACCAAACACACTCCCCAAGTACAACTCTGACACTTGCGTACACCAATGACACTACCAGATACACCTTATGACACTCCAGGTACACTTGACGTTCCCAGCGTTACACACTCTGACACCCCTGCACACTTCGATAATCCCAGGCACCAGGCACTCCCCAGGTACACCTCTGACACTTCCAGGCACACCCCTGACACTTCCAGGCACACCCCTGACACTACCAGGCACACTCCCTGACACCCCAGTGCTACGCCCTCTGACACTCCCAGGCACACCTCTGACACTCCCCAGGCACACCTCTGATACGCCCAGGCATACCTCTGACACCCCAGGCACACCGCTGACACTCCCCAGGCACACCGCTGACACTGCAAGACACACCTCTGTCATTCCATGCACACTGGTGACACTCCAGGTAGACCCCAGACACTCCCCAGGTAGACCTCCTCAGACACTCCCCAGGCACACCTCTGACACCCCAGGCACAATTCCTGACACTCCCAGGCACTCCCACGCTCCCCAGGCACCTCCTGACACTCCCAGGAACACTTCTGACATTCCCCATGCACACCTCTGACACTCCCAGGCACACCGCTGACACTCCCAGGAACACTTCAGACACCGCCAGGCACACTCAGACACCACCAGGCACACCTCAGACACTTGTGCACAGCCCAGACACTCCCAGGCACACCTCAGACACTCCTGCCACACCCCAGGCACCCCAGGCACACCCTGACACTTCCAGGCACACCTGACACTTCCAGGCACACCCCTGACACTTCCAAGTACACCTCTGACACTCCCAGGCATGCTCAATGTCACCCCAGGCACACCACTGACACACCCCACTGACACCCCTGGTACACCTCTGACACCCCAGGTACACCCAATGACACCCAGGTACACCTCTGACACTCCAGGCACACCTCTGACACCACAGGTACACCCCACACCCCAGGCACACCCTGACACCTCAGGCACACCCATACACCCCTGGTTCTCCCCCTGACACCCCAGGCACACCTCAGACACTGGCACACCCGCTGACACTCCCAGGCACACCGCTGACACCGCCAGGTACCCCATACACTGCCAGGCACACCTCAGACACCCCAGGACATCTCAGACACCCCAGGCACACTTCTCACAGACCCAGGCACACCTTGACACCCCAGGCACCTCTCATACCCCAGGCACACCTCTGACACTTCCAGATACACCTCTGACACCCCAGGCACACCTCTGACACTCTGTACACCTCATACACTCCCCTGGTTCTCCCCTGACACTCCCCAGCACACCCCACACTCCCAGGCACACCACCGCTGACACTCCCAGGTACACCGCTGACACTCCAGGTACTCCTCATACACTGCCAGGCACACCTCAGACACTCCCAGGTGCCCAGACACTCCAGTAACACCTCAAACACTCCCAGGTGCACCTCTGACACTCCCAGAACACCTCCGTTGCTGGTACACCTCAGACACTCCTGGTTCACCTCTGACACTTCCAGATACACCTCTGACACTCCCAGGTACACCAATGATACTACCAGGTACCTCTCTGACACCCCCAGGCACACCTCCGATACCCAAAGCACACCTGACACTCCCAGGCACACCCCAGACACTCCCTGGTTCACCTCTGACACCCCTGGTTCATCTGACACCCCTGCACACCTCTGACACCCAGGCACACCTCTACACTCTCATTCTCTTCTGACACTCTCCCAGGACACCCCAGACATTCCCCAGTACACCCCTGACACCCCAGGCACTCTGACACCCCAGGCACTCCACTGACATCCCTGGTTCACCTCTGACACCCCTGGTTCACCTGACACTTGCACCTCCTGACATTCGGTACACCCCTGACTCCCCAGGCACACCTCTGATACTCCCAGGTACACCTCTGACATCTCCGGCTCTTACACTCCCTCATTCTCTCTCTGACACTCCCAGGTACACCTGTGACATTCCTTAGTACACCTCTGACACCTCAGTACTACTCTGACACCCTGGTGCGCACTGACACATTCCCTGGTTCACCTCTGACACTCTCTTCTGGTTCACCTTGACACTCCCAGGCACACCTCCTGACATTCCCAGGTACCCCCTGACACTCTGTACACCCTGATACTCCCAGGTACACCTCTGACACTTCCGGATACACCTGTGACACTCCCCAGGTACACCACACCCCAAGTACAACTCTGACACTCCCAGGCACAATTCCACTGACACTGGCCTCAGGTACACCTCTGACACTCCAAGGTACCTTGACGCTGCCAGGTACCCTCTCACACTCCCAGGTACTCCTAGACGCCATACCCGACACTCCTGTGAAACACCCTGACACCCCAGGTACACCCTGACACTTGCGTACACCGCTGACACCCCAGGTACACCTACCGACAATTTCCAGGTACACCTCGCTGACACTGCCAGGTACAATTCTGTGACACCAGGTACACTGCACACCTCAGGCAAAGCTCATACACCCCAGTTACACCTCAGAAACTCCCAGGCACCTAGACACTCCCAAGCACCCTCTGACACCCTCTGTGCACACATCTGACACTCCCAGGTACACCGCTGACATTCCCAGCTACACCCTCAGGCACTCCCAGGTACACCTCCTGACACCTCCAAGCAGGCACACCCCTGACACTACCAGGTACACCCCTGACCTTCCAGGCACACCTCTCACAATTCTGTACACTTCTCACACTCCCAGGTACACCTCTGACATTCCCTGGAGGCACCTCTCTGACACTCCCAGGTACTCCACCTGACATTCCCGGTTCAACCTGCACACTCCCTGGCTCACCTTGACACCCTGTGCCACCTTGATTCCCAGGCACACCTCCGATACTCCCAGGTACACCTCCGATTCTCCCAGGTACTCCTCTGGGACACCCCTGGTACACCTCTGACAATTCCCAGGCACACCAGATACTCCCAGGCACACCTCTCTGACACTTCCAGATACACCTCTGACACTCCCAGGTACACCAACAATGATACTACCAGGCACACCCTGTCACCCCAGGCACACCCGATACCCCTGCACACATCCTCCGATACTCCCGATACCTCAGACACTCACTGCTCACCTCTGACACTTCCAGATACACCTCTGACAATTCCCAGGTACACCAATGATACTACCAGGTACACCTCTGACAAATCCTACACCTCTGATACTTCCAGGCACACCCTGACAATTCCAGGTACACCCTGACACCCAAGCACACCAATGACACCCCAGGCACACCTCTCTGACACTCCCTGGTACACCCTCTGACACCCCAGGCACAAATTCACCCACACCTCAGGTACACCTCTGACACTTCCAGTTACACCCCTGACACTTCCAGGTACACCAAATGATACCCCAGGTCCACCGCTGACACTCCCAGGTACACCGCCGACACTGCCTGGCACACCCCAGTCACTGCCAGTACACCCTTGCACACTCCTGCAAAGCCTCCGTGACACCCCAACACCCCAGACACCTCAGGCACCTGTGACACCTCCCAAGTACCTCTGACACTCTTGTGCCAAATACCTCGACAATTCTGTGCGCCACCTCCGACACTCCTGCGCACAATCTCCCGACACCCCAGGCACACTTCACACACCCAGGTACACCCTTGACACTCACAGGCACACCTCTCATGCCCCCGGGTTCACCTCTGACACCTCCAGATACATCTCTGACACCTGAGGTACACCACGATGCTACCAGGCACACCTCCTGACACTCCCCAGGCACACCTCCTGATACTCCCAGGCACACCTCCGATACCCCAGGCACACCCCCGACACTCCCCTGGTTCACCCCCACACTCCCCTGGTTCACCCCGACACCCCTGGCACACCTCACACTCCCAGTTACACCTCCGACACTCCCAGTTTCACCCCTGACACTCCCAGGTACACCCCTGACACCCCAGGCACACCCTGATACCCAAGGTACACCTCTGACACTTCCGATACACCCTGACACCCCATGTACACCACCAAACACACTCCCCAAGTACAACTCTGACACCCCAGGCCACCACGACACTACCAGATACACCTATGACACTCCAGGCACACCCCTGACGCTCCCAGTTACACCCCTGACACCTCCCCAGGCACACCTCTGACAAATCCTGCGTACACCTCGTGCACCCCAGGTACACTCTGACACCTAGCACAATTCCCGACACTCCAGGTACACCCCTGACACCAGGCACACCTCCGGGACACCCCAGGCAACAATTCTGACACCCCCGGGCCACCTCTGACACACTCCTGTACACCTCTGACACGCCCAGGCATACCTCTGACAATTCTGCGTACACCGCCGACAATTCTGGCAAGTACACCGCTGACACTGCAAGATACACCCTGTCATTCCATGTACACCTCAGACACTTCCAGGCAGACCTCAGACACTCCCAGACCTCAGACACTCCCAGGTACACCCTCTGACACTCCAGGTACACCCCTCTGACACTCCCAGGTACTCCTTGACGTGCTCCCAGGTACCTCCGACACTTCAGGAACACCTCTGGGACATTCCCAGGTACACCTCTGACACTCCCAGGTACACCGCTGACACTCCCAGAACACTTCAGACACTGCCAGTACACCTCAGACACTACCAGGTACACTTCAGACAATTTCCAGGTACAGTTTCAGACACTCCCAGGCCACCTCTGCACACTCCCAAAGCCACACCTCAGGCACCCTGCGTACACCTCTGACACTTCCAGGCACACCCTGACACTCCAGGTACACCCTGAGGCCACCACTGACACCCCTGGTACACCACTGACACTCCCTGGACACACCTCCTGACACTCCCAGGCACACCCAACGACACCCCAGGCACACCTGACACCAGGCACACCTCTGACACTCACAGGCACACACCTCTGACACCTGGCACACCCTGACACCCCAGGCACACTCTATACACCCTGGTTCTCCCCTGACACCAGGCACACCCCAGACACCCCAGGCCAAACGCTGACACTCCCAGGCACACCGCTGACACTGCCAGGCACCTCTAGACACTGCCAGTACACCTCAGACACCCTGGTGCAAAGCCCAGACACCCCCAGTAACACCAGACACCCCAGGCACCTCTGACACTCCCCAAGTGCACCCTGACACTCCCAGGCACACCTCTGACACCCCAGGCACACCTCCGACACCCCAGGCACATCCTGACACCCCAGGCACACCCTCACACACCCAGGCACACCTCTGACACCCCAGGCACACTCCTCATACCCCAGGCACACCTCTGACACTCCAGATACACTCTGACACTCCCCAGGCACACCAATGATACTACCAGGCACACCTCTGACACTCCCAGGCACACCTCCGATACTCCCAGGCACACCTCCGATACCCTGCACACCTCCGATACTCCCTGGCACACCTCAGACACTGTGGTTCACCCTGACACTTCCAGATACACCTCTGACACTCCCCAGGCACACCAATGATACTACCAGGCACACCTCCTGACACCCCCAGGCACACCCTGACATCCCAGGTAAACCTCTGACACTCCCAGGAACACCTCTGACACTCCCAGGCACACCACTGACACTTCCAGGCACACCCCTGACACCTACTGGCACACCCCCTGACACTCCTACACACCAATGACACTAGGCACACCCCTGACACTCCCCCTGGAACACCTCTAACACTCCCAGGAACACCTCTGACACTCCCAGGCACACCTCTGACACCCCAGGCACACCCCTGACACTCCCAGGAAAACCTCAGACACCCCAGGCACACCTCAGACACACAGGCACACCCCTGCACCCCACACCTCAGACACTCCCAGGCACACCTCTGACACTCCCAGGCACACCTCAGCACCCCAGGACACACCTCTGACACTTCCAGGCACACCCCTGACACTCCAGGCACACCCCTGACACCCAGGCACACCCCTGACACTTCCAGGCACACCCCTGACACTCCAAGCACACCTCTGACACCCCAGCACACCACCTGACACCCCAGGCACACCACTGACACCCCTGGTACACCTCTGACACCCGGTGCACACCAATGACACCCCAGGCACACCCTCACACACCCAGCCACACCTTTGTCACCCCAGGCACACCTCTCACACTCCAGGCACTCTGACACTTCCAGATACACCTCTGACACTCCCCAGGTACACCAATGTTACTACCAGGCACACCCCTGACACTCCCAGTCACACCTCTGATACGCCCGGCACACCTCAGACACCCCTGGTTCACCTCTGACACTCCAGACACACCTCTGACACCCCAGGCACACCAATGATACTACCAGGCACACTCTGACACCTGCACACCCCTGACACCCATGCACACCTCTGACACTCCCCAGAACACTCCTCTGACACTGCCAGGCACACATCTGACAACTCAGCGCACACCTCATGACTCCAGGCACCCCTGACACTCCTGGCACACCCTGACACTCAGGCACACCAATGACACCCCGGGCACACCTCTGACACCCCAGACACCTCTGACACTCCCAGGCACACCAATGACACACCCAGGCACACCCTGACACTTCCAGGCACACCCCAGACAGTTCCAGGCACACATATGATACTCCCAGGCACACCGCTGACACTAGGCACACCGCCGACACTGCCTGGCATACCCCAGACACTCCCAGGCAAAAATCAGACACTCCCAGGCACATCTGACACTAGGCACACTTCACACACCCAGGCACACCTTGACACCCCAGGCACACGCCTCATACTCCCAAGCACACCTCTGACACTTCCAGATACACCTCTGACACTCCCCAGGTACACCAATGATACTACCAGGCACACTCTGACACTCCCAGGCACACCTCCGATACTCCCAGGTACACCTCCGATACTCCCTGACACACCCTCAAACACTCTGGTTCACCCTCTGACACTTCCAATACACCCTGACACTCAGGTACACCAATGATACTACCAGGCACACTGACACTCCCCAGGCACACCTCCGATAATCCCAGGCACACCTCCGATACTCCCGGATACACCCCAAACACTCCCCTGGTTCACCTCTGACACCCCAGGCACCTCTGGACACTCCCAGGTGCACCCCTGACCTCTCCCCAGGAACACCCTCTGACACTCCCCAGGTTCACCTCTGACACTCCCAGGTACACCTCTGATACTTCCAGGTATACCCCTGACACTTCCAGGTACACCCCTGACACTCCCAAGTACACCAATGACACTCCCAGGTACACCTGTGACACTCCCTAGTATACCTCTAACACTCCCAGGTACACCAATGACACACTCAGGTACACCTCTGACACTTCCAGGTACACCCCTGACACTTCCAGGTACACCAATGATACTCCCAGGTACACCTCTGACACTTCCAGATACACCGCTGACACTGCCTGGTACACCTCAGACACTGCCAGGTACACCTCAGACACTCTCAGGTGCACCTGTGACACTCCCAAGTGCACCTCTGATACTCCCAGGCACACCTCTGACACTCCCAGGTACACCTCCGACACTCCCAGGTACACCTCTGACACTCCCAGGTACACTTCTCACACACCCAGGTACACCTTTGACACTCCCAGGTACACCTTTGACACTCCCAGGTACACCTCTCATACTCCCTGGTTCACCTCTGACACTTCCAGATACACCTCTGACACTCCCAGGTACACCAATGATGCTACCAGGAACAGCTCTGACACTCCCAGGTACACCTCCGATACTCCAAGGCACACCTCCGATACTCCCAGGTACACCTCAGACACTCCCTGGTTCACCTCTGACACTCCCTGGTACACCTCTGACACTCCCAGGTACACCTCTTACACTCCCTGGTTCTCCCCTGACACTCCCAGGTACACCTCAGACACTCCCAGGTACACCTCTGACACTCCCAGGTACTACTCTGACACTCCCAGGTACACCTCTGACACTTCCCAGGTACACCTCTGACACTCCCAGTTACACCTCCGACACTCCCAGTTACACCCCTGAAACTCCCAGGTACACCCCTGACACTCCCAGGTACACCTCTGATACTCCCAGGTACACCTCTGACACTTCCGGATACACCTCTGACACTCCCAGGTACACCAATCACACTCCCAAGTACAACTCTGACACTCCCAGGTACACCACTGACACTACCAGATACACCTATGACACTCCAGGTACACCCTTGACACTCCCAGTTACACCCCTGACACTCCTAGGTACACCTCTCACAATCCCAGGTACACCTCAGGCACTCCCAGGTACACCTCTGACACTTCCAGGCACACCCCTGACACTTCCAGGTACACCCGTGACACTTCCAGGTACACCTCTCACACTTCCAGATACACCTCTGACACTCCCTGGTACACCAATCACACTCCCAAGTACAACTCTGACACTCCCAGGCACACCCCTAACACTTCCAGGTACACCCCTGACACTTCCAGGTACACCTCTGACACTTCCAGATACACCTCTGACACTCCCTGGTACACCAATCACACTCCCAAGTTCAACTCTGACACTCCCAGGTACACCACTGACACTACCAGGTACACCTCTGGCCACCCAGCACACCTCTGACACTTCCAGGTACACCTCTGACACTCCTAAAAGTACACCTCTGATGATGCCCAGGCATAACTCAGACAATCCTGCACACCTCTGACACTCCCCAGGCACACCTCTCTGACACTCCATGTACCTTGACGCTCCTGGTAATTCCTCCGACACCCCAGGAACACCCTGACATTCCCAGGCACACTGACACCCAGGCACACCAACACACCCCAGGAATCTTCAGACACTGCCAGGCAGCTTAGTCCCTTGACACCACCAGGCACACCCCAGACACTGCCAGGTACACCTCAGACACTACCAGGTACACCTCAGACACTCCCAGTTACACCTCAGGCACTCCCAGGTACACCTCTGACACTTACAGGTACACCCTTGACACTTCCAGGTACACCCCTGACACTTCAAAGTACACCTCTGACACTCCCAGGTACACCAATGTCACTCCCAGGTACACCACTGACACTCCCTGGTACACGTCTGACACTCCCAGGTACACCAATGACACTCCCAGGTACACCTCTGACACTCCCAGGTACACCTCTGACACTCCCCAGGCACACCCCACACTCCTGGTTCCTCCCCTGACACCCAGGCACACCTCAGACACTCCAGGCACACCGCTGACACTTGCACACCGCTGACACTGCCAGGCACACCAGACACTGCCAGGCACACCCCAGACACTCTCAGGCAAGCCCAGACACTCCCCAGCAACACCTCAGACGACTCCCCAGGTGCACCTGACACCCCAAGCACCTCTGACACTCCCCAGGCACACCTCTGACACTCGCAGACTCCTCCGATACTCCCCAGGCACACCTCTGACACCCCCAGGCACACTCTCACACACCCAGCCACACCCTTGTCAACTCCCAGGCACACCTCTATACCCCCAGGCACACCTCTGACACTTCCAGATACACCTCCTGACACTCCCAGATACACCAATGATACTACCAGGTACACCTCTGACCAGCCACACCTCCGATAATTCCCAGGCACACCTCCGATACTCCCTGGCACACCTCTGATACGCCGGCACACCCCAGACACTCCCTGGTTCACCCTCTGACACTTCCAGATACACCTCTGACACCCCAGGCACACCAATGATACCACCAGGCACACCTCTGACACCCCAGGCACACCTCTGACACTCCCAGGCACACCTCTGACACCTCAGGAACACCTGACACTGCCAGGCACACATCTGACACTCAGGCACACCTTTCCACACCCAGGCACACCCCTGACACTCCTGCACCCCCTGACACCCTAAGCACAACCAATGACACCCCAGGCACACCCCAGACACTCCCCTGGCATACTCTGACACTCTGTGCACACCACGACACACCCAGGCACACCTCTGACACTTCCAGGCACACCCCTGACTCCTTCCAGGCACACCAATGATACCCAGGCACACCTCTGACACTCCCAGGCACACCGCTGACACTGCCTGGCACACCTCAGACACTGCCAGGCACACCAGACACCTCAGGCACCAGACTCCCAAGTGCACTCCTCACACTCCCCAGGCACACCTCTGACACCTGCACACCTGATCCCCAGGCACACCTCTGACACCCCAGGCACACTTCTCACACACCCAAGCACTGCACACCTCCTGACACTTCCAGATACACCTCTGACACTCTGGCACACCAATCACACTCCCCAAGCACAACCCACACTCCCCAGGCACACCCCTGACACTTCCAGGCACACCCCTGACACTTCCAGGCACACCTCTGACAATTCCAGATACACCACTGACACCCCTGCACACCAATCACACTCCCAAGCACAACTCTGACACCCCAGGCACACCACTGACACTACCAGGCACACCTCTGACACCCCAGGCACACCTCTGACACCCCAGGCACACCTCTGACACTCCCAGGCACACCTCTGATACTCCCAGGCATACCCCAGACACTCCCCAGGCACACCTCTGACACCCCAGGTACACCTCTGACACTCCCATGTACCCTTTGACGCCCCAGGCACTCTCCGACACTCCCAGGAACACCTCTGACATTCCCCAGGCACACCCTGACACTCCCAGGCACACCGCTGACACTCCCAGGAACTCAGACACTGCCAGGCACACCCCAGACACCACCAGGCACACCCCAGACACCCGCTGCCACACCTCAGGCACCCCAGGCACACCCCTGACACCTCCAGGCACACCCCTGACACTCCAGGCACACCCCGACACTCCAAGCACACCTCTGACACCCAGGCACACCAATGTCACCCCAGGCACACCACTGACACTCCTGGCACACGTCTGACACCCCAGGCACACCAATGACACCCCAGGCACACCTCTGACACTTCCAGGCACACCTCTGACACCCCAGGCACACCTCTGACACTCCCAGGCACACCTCTGACACCCTCAGGCACACCTCCCACACTCCCTGGTTCTCCCCTGACACCCCAGGCACACCTCAGACACCCCAGGCACACCGCTGACACCCCAGGCACACCGCTGACACTGCCAGGCACACCCCAGACACCGCCAGGCACACCCCAGACACCCCAGGCACACACTGCCAGGCACACCCCCAGACACCGCCAGGCACACCTCCGACACTCCCAGGCACCTCTGACACCCCAGTACACTTCTCACACACCCAGGCACACCTTGACACTCCCAGGCACACCTCTATACCCCAGGCACACCTCTGACACTTCCAGATACACCTCTGACACTCCCAGGCACACCAATGATACCAGGTACACCTCTGACACCCCAGGCCACCTGATACTCCCAGGCAACACCTGATACTCAAAACCTCTGATACTCCTGCACACCCCAGACACTCCCCTGTTCACCTCTGACACTTCCAGGCACACCTCTGACACCCCCAGGCACACCCTCTGACACCCCAGGCACACCTCTGACACCTCAGGCACACCTCCCTACACTCCCTGGTTCTCCTGACACTCAGGCACACCCCAGACACTCCAAGGCACACCGCTGACACCTCAGGCACACCGCTGACACTGCCAGGCACACCCCAGACACTGCCAGGCACACCCCAGACACCCCAGGCAAAGCTCCAGAAACCCCAGCAACACCTCAGACACTCCCCAGGTGCACTCCAGACACTCCCAAGTGCACCTCTGACACCCCAGGCACACCTCTGACACTCCCCAGGCACACCTCCGACACGCCCAGGCACACCTCTGACACTCCAGGCACACTTCTCACACACCCAGGCACACCTTGACACCCTGCAGGCACACCTCATACCCCCAGGCAACACCTCTGACACTTCCAGATACACCTCTGACAAGCCAGGTACACCAATGATACTACCAGGTACACCTCTGACACTCCCAGGCACACCTCCGATACTCCCAGGCACCCCTGATACTCCCCTGCACACCTCCGATATTCCTGCACACCTCAGACACTCTGGTTCACCTCTGACACTTCCAGATACACTCTGACACTCCCAGGCACACCAATGATACTACCAGGCACACATCTGACACTCCCAGGCACACCTCTGACACTCCCCAGGCACACTCTGACACTCTCAGGAACACTCTGACACTGCCAGGCACACATCTGACACTCCCAGGCACACCTCTGACACTCCAGGCACACCCCTGAAACCAGGGCACACCCTGACACTCCCAGGCACACCAATGACACCCCAGGCACACCCCTGACACTCCCTGGCACACCTCTGACACCCCAGGCACACCATTGACACACTAGGACACACCTCTGACACTTCCAGGCACACCCCTGACACTTCCAGGCACACCAATGATACTCCCAGGCACACCGCTGACACCCCAGGCACACTGCTGACACTGCCTGGTACACCCCAGACACTGCCACACCTCTGACACCCCAGGCACACCACTGACACACTCAGGCACACCCCTGACACTCCAGGCACACCCCTGACACTCCAGGCACACCACATGATACTCCCAGGCCACCATGACACTCCCAGGCACACTGACACTCCCCAGGCACACCTGACACCCCAGGCACACCTCACACCCAGGTACACACCTTGACACTCCCAGGCACACGTCTCATACCCCAGGCACACCTCATGACACTTCCAGATACACCTCTGACACTCCCAGGTGCCACCAACAGACATCACCAGATACACCTATGACACTGTACACCTTGACACTCCCAGTTACACCCTGACACTCCCAGGTACACCTCACAATCCCAGGCACACCTCAGGCACCCAGGCACACCTTGACACTTCCAGGCACACCCTGACACTCTCCAGGCACACCTGACACTTCCAGGCACACCTCTCACACTTCCAGATACACCCTGACACTCCCTGGCACACCACCACACCCCAAGCACAACCTGACACCCCAGGCACACCCCAACACTTCCAGGCACACCCCTGACACTTCCAGGTACACCTCTGACACTCCAGACACACCTCTGACACTCCCCTGCACACCAATCACACTCCAAGCACAACTCTGACACCCCAGGCACACCACTGACACTACCAGGCACACCTCTGACATCCCAGGCACACCTCTGACACTCCCAGGCACACCTCTGACACCCCAGGCACACCTCTGATACGCCCAGGCATACCCCAGACACCAGGCACACCCTGACACACACCCTCTGACACCCCAGGTACACCTTTACTCCCAGGTACCCGACACCCAGGAACACCCTGACATTCCCAGGCACACCTATGACACTCCCAGGAACACCGCTGACACCCAGGGAACACTTCAGACACTGCCAGGCACACTCAGACACCACCAGGCACACCCAGACACTGCCAGTTACACCTCAGACACTGGCAAAGCTCAGACACCCCAGGCACACCTCTGACACTCCCAGGCACACTACACCCAGTACCTGACACTCCCAGGCACACGTCTCATACCCCAGGTACACCTCTGACACTTCCAGATACACCTCTGACACTCCCAGGTACACCAATGATACTACCAGGTACACCTCTGACACTCCAGGCACACCTCTGATACTCCCAGGCACACCTGATACTCCCTGATACACCTCAGTCACCCCTGGTTCATCTCTGACACTTCCAGATACAACTCTGACACTCCCAGGCACACCAATGATACTACCCAGGCACACCCCTGACACCCCCAGGCACACCTCTGACACCCCAGGCACACCTCTGACACTCTCAGGCACACCTCCACACTCCCTGGTTCTCCCCTGACACCCAGGCACACCTCAGACACTCCAAGGCACACCGCTGACACTCCCAGGCACACAGCTGACACTGCCAGGTACACCCCAGACACTGCCAGGCACACCTCAGACACCCCAGGCAAAGCCCAGACACCCCAGAACACCAGACACCCCAGGTGCACCTCAGACACTCCCCAAGTGCACCCTGACACCCCAGGCACACCTCTGACACCCCAGGCACACCTATGACACTCCCCAGGCACAACCTCTGACACCCCAGCACACTCTCACACACCCAGGTACACCTTGACACCCCAGGCACACCTCATACTCCCCAGGTACACCTCCGATACTCCCAGTACACTCCTGATACTCCCTGCACACCTCCGATACCCCTGCACAACCCAGACACTCCCCTGGTTCACCTCTGACACTTCCAGATACACCCCTGACACTCCCAGGCACACTCCTTACACTCCCTGGTTCCTCCCTGATACTCCCAGGCACACCCTCAAACACTCCCCAGGCACACCTCTGACACCCCAGGCACCACTCTGACAACCCCAGGCACACCTCCTGACACCTCCAGGCACACCCCTGACACTTGCCCTCAACCTCCTGACACCTGCAGGCACACCCCTGACACTTCCAGGCACACCTCTGACACCTGAGGCACACCAATGACACCCAGGCACACCACTGACACCTCTGGCACACCTCTGACACCCCAGGCACACAAATGACACCCCAGGCACACCTCTGACACTTCAAGGCACACCTCTGACACTCCCAGGCACACCTCTGACACTCCCAGGCACACCTCTGACACTCCCAGGCACACCCTGACACCCAGGCACACCAATGATACTACCAGGCACACCTCTGACACTCCCAGGCACACCTCCGATAACCCAGGTACACCTCCGATACTCCCCAGGTACACCTCAGACACTGTGGTTCACCTCTGATACTCCAGATACACCCCTGACACCTCAGGCACACTAATGATACTACCAGGCACACCCTGACACCGGCACACCCCTGACACCCTGCACACTCTGACACACCTCAGGAACACCTCTGACACCCCAGGCACACCTGACACCCCAGGCACACCCATGATTCCAGGCACACCCCTGACACTCCAGGCACACCTCTGACACCCACCTCTGATACCCCAGGTACACCCCTGACATTTACGGATACACCCTCTGACACTCTTAGGTACACCAATCACACTCCCAAGTACAACTCTGACACTCCCAGGCACACCAATCACACTCCCCAAGTACAACCCCACTCCCCAGGCACACCACTGACACTACCAGATACACCATGACACTCCAGGTACACCCTGACACCCCCAGCCACACCCCTGACACTCCCCAGGCACACCTCTGACAACCCAGGCACACCCCAGGCACCCCAGGCACACCTCTGACACCCAGGCACACCCTGACACTCCAGGCACACCCTGACACTCCAGCACCCTGACACTCCAGACACACCTCTGACACTCCCAGGCACACCAATCACACTCCCAAGCACAACTCTGACACTTCCAGGCACATCTCTGATACGCCCAGGTATACCTCTGGCAACCCCAGGCACACCGCTGACACTCCCCAGGCACACCGCTGACACTGCAAGACACCTGACATTCCATGCACACCCCAGACACTTCCAGGCTGACCCCGACACCCCAGGCACACCAGACACCCCAGGCACACCCTGACACCCCAGGCACACCTCTGACACTCCCCAGGTACTCCCTTGACGCTCCCAGGCACTCCTCAGACACTCCCCAGGGACATCTCTGATACCTCCAGGTACACCCCTGACACTCCAGGCACACCCCTGACACCTCCAGGTACACATCTGACATCCCCAGGCACACCAATGACACTGATACAGCACTGACACCCTGGCACACCTCTGACACTCTGGCACACCAATGACACTCTAATCTGACACTTCAAGGTACACTGACACTTGGCACACCTCTGACACTCCAGGCACACCTCTGACACTCCAAGGAACACCCTCTGACACCCCAGGCACACCCTGACACTCCCCAGGCACACCCCTGACACTTCCATGGGTACTCCCAGACACTCCCAGGTGCCACCTCTGACACTTCCATGAGGCCACCCCTGACACTCCAGGTACACCCCCTGGACACCTCCAGGCACACTCTGACACTCCCCAGGTACACAAACGACACTCCCAGGTACAGCACTGACACTCCCTGTTACACCTCACACCCCAGGCACACCAATGACACGCCCAGGCACACTTGACACTCACACACCTCTGACACCCCAGGCACACCCTCTGACACCCCAGGCACACCCCACACTCTGGGCTGAACATCTCTGACACTCCCAGGCACCTCTGACACCCCAGGTACAACCCCCTGACACCCATGCACACCCCTGACACTCCAGCAGGCACACACCAATGACACTCCCCAGGCACACACACACACACACACACACACACACTCAGGCACACCCTGACACTTCCAGGCACACCCCTGGGACACCCAGGTACACCAATGATACTCCCCAGGCACACCAAGGACACCCCAGGCACACCGCTGACACTGCCAGGCACACCAGACACTGCCAGGTACCCCTGCTAGACACCCCAGGCAAAGCTCAGACACCCCAGTAACACCAGACACCCCAGGTGCACCCTGACACTCCCGTGCACCTCTGACACTCCCAGGCACACCTCTGACACCAGGCACACCTCCGACACCCCAGGTACACCTCTGACACTCTCAGGAACACCTCTGAGACTGCCAGGTACACCTCTGACACTCCCAGGTAAACCTCTGACACTTCCAGTTACACCCCTGACACTTCCAGGTACACCGCTGACACTCCCAGGTACACCTCTGACACTCCCAGGTACACTTCTCACACACCCAGGTACACCTTTGACACTCCCAGGTACACCTCCGATACTCCCAGATACACCTCAGACACTCCCTGGTTCACCTCTGATACTTCCAGATACACCTCTGACACTCCCAGGTTCACCAATGATACTACCAGGTACACCTCTGACACTCCCAGGTACACCTCTGACACTCCCAGGTACACCTCTGACACTCTCAGGAACACCTCTGACACTCCCAGGTACACCTCTGACACTCCCAGGTACACCTCTGGTACTTCCAGGTACACCCCTGACACTTCCAGGTACACCCTTGACACTCCCAAGTACACCAATGACACTCCCAGGTACACCTCTGACACTCCCTGGTACACCTCTGACACTCCCAGGTACACCAATGATACACTCAGGTACACCTCTGACACTTCCAGGTACACCCCTGACACTCTAAGGAACACCTCTGACACTCCCAGGTACACCTCTGACACTCCCAGGTACACCCTTGACACTTCCATGTACCCCCCTGACACTCCCAGGTACACCAATGACACTCCCAGGTACACCTCTGGCACTCCCTGTTACACCTCTGACACTCCCTGTTACACCAATGACACACTCAGGTACACCTCTGACACTTCCAGGTACACCCCTGACACTTCCAGGTACACCAATGATACTCCCAGGTACACCGCTGACACTCCCAGGTACACCGCTGACACTGGCAGGTACACCTCAGACACTGCCAGGTACTCCTGAGACACTCTCGGGGTAAAGTTCAGACACTCCCAGTAACACCTCAGACACTCTCAGGTGCACCTTTGACACTTCCAAGTGCACCTTTGACACTCCCAGGCACACCTCTGACACTCCCAGGTACACCTCCGACACTCCCAGGTACACCTCTGACTCTCCCAGGTACACTTCTCACACACCCAGGTACACTTTTGACACTCCCAGGTACACCTCACATACTCCCAGGTACTCCTCTGACACTTCCAGATACACCTCTGACACTCCCAGGCACACCAATGACACTACCAGTACACCCTGACACTCCCCCAGGTACACCTCCGATAATTCCCCAGGTACACCTCCGATACTCCCAGGTACACTTCAGACACTCCCTGGTTCACCTCTGATACTTCCAGATACACCTCTGACACTCCCAGGTACACCAATGATACTACCAGGTACACCTCTGAAACTCCCAGGTACACCTCTGACACTCCCAGGTACACCTCTGACACGCTCAGGAACACCTCTGACACTCCCAGGTACACCTCTGACACTCCCAGGTACATCTCTGACACTTTCAGGTACACCACTGACACTTCCAGGTACACCCCTGACACTCCCAGGTACACCAATGACACTCCCAGGTACACCTCTGACACTCCCTGGTACACCTCTGACACTCCCAAGTACACTAATGACACACTCAGGTACACATCTGACACTTCCAGGTACACCCCTGACACGTTCAGGTACACCAATGATACTCCCAGCTACACCGCTGACACTCCCAGGTACACCTCAGACACTGCCAGGTGCACCTCAGACACTCCTAGGTAAAGCTCAGACACTCCCAGTAACACCTCAGACACTCCCAGGTGCACCTGTGACACTCCCAAGTGCACCTCTGACACTCCCAGGCACACCTCTGACACTCCTAGGTACACCTCCGACAATCCCAGGTACACCTCTGACACTCCCAGGTACACTTCTCATACACCCAGATACACCTCTGACACTCACAGGTACACCAATGATACTACCAGGTACACCTCTGACACTCCCAGGTACACCTCCGATACTCCCAGGTACACCTCCGATACTTCCAGGTACACCTCAGACACTCCCTGGTTCACCTCTGACACTTCCACATACACCTCTGACACTCTTAGGTATACCAATGATACTACCAGGTACACCTCTGAAACTCCCAGGTACACCTCCTATACTCCCAGGCACACCTCCGATACTCCCAGGTACACCTCAGACACTCCCTGGTTCAACTCTGACACTCCCTGGTTCACCTCTGACACTCCCTGGTACACCTCTGACACTCCCAGGTACACCTCTTACACTCCCTGGTTCTCCCCTGACACTCCCAGGTACACCTCAGACACTCGCAGGTCCACCTCTGACACTTCTAGGTACTACTCTGACACTCCCAGGTACACCTCTGGTCACTCCCAGGTACACCACTGACTCTGCCAGTAACACCTCCGACACTCCCAGTTACACCCCTGACACTCCCAGGTACCACCCTGACACTCCCAGGTACACCTCTGATACTCCCAGGTACACCTCTGACACTTCCGGATACACCTGTGACACTCCCAGGTACACCAATCACACTCCCAAGTACAACTCTGACACTCCCAGGTACACCACTGACACTACCAGGTACACCTCTGATACTCCCAGGCACACTCACATATCCCCACACCTCTGACACCTCCAGATAGACCTCTGACACCTCCCAGGTACACCAATGACACACCAGGCACACCTCTGACACCTCCCAGGTACACCTCCGATCACTCCCAGGTACACCTCCGATACTCCCAGGTACACCTCAGACACTCCCGGTTCACCTCTGATACTTGCAGATACACCTACTGACACCCCAGGTACACCAATGATACCAGGCACACCCTGACACTCCCAGGTACACCTCTGATACACCAGGTGCACCCTCTGACACTCTCAGGAACACCTCTGAGACTGCCAGGCACACTGCTGACACCCCAGGCACACCTCTGACACTGGCACACTTCACACACCCAGGTACACCTTGACACTCCCAGGTACACCTCCGATAATTCTGCAAGCACCTCAGACACTCCCGGTTCACCTCTGATACTTCCAGATACACTCTGACACTCCTGTTCACCAATGATACTACCAGGTACACCTCTGACACCCCAGGCACACCTCTGACACTCCAGGTATACCTCTGACACTCTCAGAACACCTCTGACACTCCCAGGTACACCCTCTGACACTCCCAGGTACAACCTGACACTCCAGGTACACCCTGACACTTCCAGGTAACCACTGACACCCCTGGTACACCTCTGACACTCCCCAGGCACACCACCACACTCCCCAGGCACACCTCTGACACTCAAGGCACACCTCTGACACTCCCAGGTACACCTCTGACACCCAGGCACACCTCTGACACCCCTGTCACACCAATGACACACTCCAGGCACCTCTGACACTCCAGGCACACCCCGACACTTCCAGGTACACCAATGATACTCCCAGGCACACTGGCTGACACCCCTGGTGCACACCGCTGATACTGCCAGGCACACCCCAGACACCCTACCAGGCACCCCAGACACCCCAGGCAAAGCCCAGACACCCAGCAACACACCCCAGACACCCCAGGCATCTGTGACACTCCCAAGGCACCCTGACACCCCAGAACCTGACACCACACAGGCACACCCCAGACACCCCAGGCACCCTCCTGACACCCCAGGCACACCTCACACACCCAGGCACACCTTGACACCCCAGGCACACACCTAAGGCACAATCTCTGACACTTCCAGACACACCTTGACACCCCAGGCACACCAACATACTACCAGGCACACCCTGACACCCCAGGCACACCTCCGATACACCCCAGGCACACCTCCTGATACTCCCAGGCACACTCCAGACACCCCCTTGGTTCACCTCTGATACTCCAGACACCTGACACCCCAGGCACACCAATGATGGGGCTCACCAGGCACACCTCTGACACTCCCCAGGCACACCTCTGACACCCCAGGCACACCTCTGACACTCCTTGTGAACACCCTGACACCCCTGGCACACCTCTGGACACCCCAGGCACACCTGACACCTGCACACCCCTGACACCCAGGCACACCCTGACACCCCAGGCACACCAACGACACCCCAGGCACACCCTGACACCCCCTGGCACACCTGACACCCCAAGCACACCACACACACCCAGGCACACCTCTGACACTTCCAGGCACACCCCTGAGCCACGTCCAGGCACAATTCAATGATACCAGGTATTAATTCCTGACACTCCCCAGGTACACTGATACCCCAGGCACACCTCCGGATACCCCTGGTGGCACACCCCAGACACTCCTGGTTCACCCCTGATACTTGCAGACACACCTGACACCCCAGGCACACCAACGATACTACCAGGCACCTCTGACACTCCCAGGCACACCTCCACACACCCAGGTACACCCTCTGATACCCCAGAAACACCTCTGACACTGCCAGGCACACATCTGACACTCCCAGGCACACCTCTGACACTCCAGCCAGTTCCCACACTTCCAGGCACACTCTGACACTTGTACAATCTCTGACACTCCCCAGGCACACCACAATGATACCACCAGGCACACCTGAGCACTTGCACACCTCCTCTGACACTTGTGTGCCCCCTGACACCTCAGGGAACACCTCTGAGACTGCCAGGTACACCTCTGACACTCCCCAGGCAAACCTCCTCTGACACTCCAGGCACACCCCCTGACACTTCCAGGTACACCGCTGACACCCCAGGCACACCTCTGACACTCCCCAGGCACACTTCACACACCCAGGCACACCTTGACACTCCCCAGGCACACCTCCGATACTCCCAGGCACACCTCAGACACCCCCTGGTTCACCTCTGATACTTCCAGATAATTCCCTCTGACACTCCTGGTTCACCACCGATACCACCAGGCACACCGACACTCCCCAGGCACACCTCTGACACCCCAGGCATACCCCCTGGACACTCCTTGGTGAACACCTCTGACACTCCCAGGCACACCTCCTGACACCTATAAGTACAACTCCACACTCCAGGCACACCCCTGACACTCCAGGCACACCACTGACACTCCCTGGCACACCTCTGACACCCCAGGCACACCAAATGACACCCCAGGCACACCTCTGACACTTCAAGGCACACATCTGACACTCCCAGGCACACCTCTGACACTCCCCAGGCACAATTCCCACACTCCAAGGAACACCCTGACACCCCAGGCACAATTCCCTGACACCACCAGGCACACCTCTGACACTTCCAGGAACACCCCTGGACACTTCCATGTACACCCCTGACACCCCAGGTGCCTCAATGACACTCCCCAGGCACACCTCTGACACCCCCTGGTACAGCCCTGACACCCTGTTACACACGACACCAGGCACACCCTCTGACACTCCAGGCACACCCCTGACACTCCAGGCACACCAACGATACCCCAGGCACACCGGGGCTGACACCCCAGGCACACTGCTGACACTGCCAGGCACACCAGACACCACAGGCACCCCTTATTCCAGGCAAAGCCTCACAGACACTCCCCAGCAACACCTCAGACACTCCCAGGCACCAGACACTCCCCAAGTGCACCTCTGACACCCCAGGCACACCTCTGACACCACAGGCACACCCCTGCAGACACCTAGTACCCCTCTGACACACTCCCAGGTACACTTCCCCACACACCCAGGTACACCTTTGGACACTCCCCAGGTACACCACATACCCCCAGGCACACCTCTGACACTTCCAGATACACCCTGACACCCCAGGCAGGCACACCAATGATACCACCAGGCACACCTCTGACACCCCAGGCACACCTCCGATACTCACAGGCACACCTCCGATACTCCCAGGCACACCTTAGACACCCCTGGTTCACCTCTGATACCCAGATACACCTCTGACACCCCAGGCACACCAATGATACTACCAGTTACACCTCTCTCTGACACTTGCAAGTACACCTCTCTCTGACACTTTGGTGGCACACCTCTTGACACCTCAGGAACACCTCTGACACCTTGCACCTCTGACACTCCCCAGGTACACCCTCTGACACTCCCAGGAACACCCCTGACACTCTGGTGCACACCCCTGACACTCCCAGGTACACCAATGACACTCCCAGGCACACCTCTTGCACCCCTGGTACACCTCTGACACCCGCAAGTACACCACGACACACTCAGGTACACCTCTGACACTTCCAGGTACACCCCTGACACGTCCAGGCACACCAACACTCACAGGTACACCCCCTCAGACACTCCCCTGGTGGGCACTCCCTCTGACACCCCAGGCACACCCCCACACACCTGTGCACACCTTGACACCCCAGGCACACCTCACATACTCCCCAGGCACACCTCCTGACACTTCCAGACACACCTCTGACACTCCCAGGCACACCAATGATACCACCAGGCACACCCCTGACACCTCTGCACACTCTCTGATACTCCCAGGCACACCTCCGATACTCCCAGGTACACCTTAGACATCCCTGTCTACATCTGATACTCTAGATACACCTCCTGACACTCCCAGGTACACCTCTGACACTCCCAGGTACACCTCCGATAATTCCAGGCACACCTCCGATACCCCAGACACACCTCAGACACTCCTGGTTCACCTCTGATACTTCTGCAGAGATACATCCTCTGACACTCCCAGGCACACCACCTGATACCATCAGGTACACTCCTGACACCCCAGGCACACCTCTGACACACACCCAGTACACCTCTGATACTCCAGAACACCTCACACTGCCAGGCACACATCTGACACTCCTGGGTACACTCTGACACCTGTTACACCCTGACACTTCCAGGCACACCTCTGACACTCCCAGGTACAATTTGACACTCCCAGGCCACCAATGATACTAACAGGCATCACCTCTGACACTTGGGCCACCTCTGACACTCCCAGGTACACCTCTGGACACTCTGGGGAACACTCTCTGAGACTGCGGTGTGTGCCAGGCCTCTGACATCTCCAGGTACACCCCTGACACTTCCAGGCACACTGCTGACACTTGGTGTACACCCTGACATCCCAGGTACACTTCTACACACCCAGGGACACCTTTGACACTCCCTGGCACCTCCGATACTACTAGGTACACCTCAGACTCCTGGTTCACCTCTGAT
Source organism: Homarus americanus (assembly GCF_018991925.1). Lineage (NCBI taxonomy): Eukaryota > Metazoa > Arthropoda > Malacostraca > Decapoda > Nephropidae > Homarus > Homarus americanus. The sequence continues at coordinate 350 of NW_024727904.1, read as the reverse complement.
TTCCAGATACCTCTGACACTCCCGGGTTCACCAATGATACTACCAGGTACACTCTTGACACTCCAGGCACAATTCTGACACTTGGTATACCTCTGACACTCTCAGGAACACCTCTGACACTTGCGGGTACAATCTTGACACTCCAGGTACAACTCTTACACTTCCAGGTACACCCCTGACACTTCCAGGCACACCACTGACACTCCCCTGGCACACCCTGACACTCCCCAGGCACACCACAATGACACGCCCAGGCACACCTCTGACACACACACACCCCACACTCCCCAGGCACACTCTGACACTCCCAGGCACACCTCTGACACTGCAAGGAACACCTCTGACACCTC
>NW_024727903.1:0-3850 GCF_018991925.1 Homarus americanus | reverse complement strand
GGTTATGACAACCACGACCATGATTATAACAACCACGACCATGATTATAACAACCACGACCATGATTATAGCAATCACGACTATGATTATAACAAACACGACCATGATTATAACAATCACGACCATGATCATAAAAACCACAACTATAATTATAACAACGACGACTATGATTATAACATCCACGACCATGATGATAACAACCACGACCATGATTATAACAACCACGACCATGATTGTAACAAACACGAATATGATTATAACTACCACGGCCATGATTATAACACTCATTACCATTATTATAATAACCACGATAATGAATATAACAACCAAGACTATGATCATAACCACGACTATGAATATAACAACCAGGACAATGATTACCACAACCACAACCATCATTGTAACAACCACGAGCATGATTATAACAACCATGAATATGATTATATAAACCACGACCATAATTATAACACTGACAAACATGATTATAACAACCACGACTATGATTAAAACACCCACGACCATGATTATAACAACCACGACCATGATTATAACAACGTCGACCATGATAATAACAACCATGACTATCATTATAACAAGCACGAACATGACTATAACAACCACGACAATGATTATAACAACCACGACCATGATTATAACAACCACGACTATGTTTAAAATAACCACGACAATGATTATAACAAGCACGACCATGATTATAACAACCACAACCATGATTATAACAACCACGACTATGTTTACAACAACCACAATCATGATTATAACAACCACGACAATGATTATAACAAGCACGAACTTGAATATAACAACCACGACAGATTATAACCGACTATGATTATAACAACCACGACTATGTTTAAAACAACACGACCATGATTATAACAAGCGACCATGATTATAACAACCACAACTATGATTATAACAACGCGACCATGATTATAACAATCACGACCTTGAATATAACAAGCACGACCATGATTATAACAACCCGACTATGATTAAACCACAACTATGATTATAACAACCACGACCATGATTAACAACCACGACTATGTTTACAACAACCACGAACATGATTATAACAAGCGACCATGATTATAACAACCACAACTATGATTATAACAACCACGGCCATGATTATAACAATCACGACCTTGAATATAACAATCAAGAAATGATTATAACAACCACGACTATGATTATAACAACCACGACTATGATTATAACAAGCACCATCATGAATATAACAATCACGACCATGATTATAACAACCACGACTGTGATTATAATACCCACGACCATGATTATAACAACCACGACCATGAATATAACAACCACGACCATGATTATAACAATCACGACCAAGATTATAACATCCACGACCATGATTATAACAACCATTGATTATAAAAACCGACCGCCAGTTATAACAACCACAACCTGATTATAACAACCACTTCCTTGATTATAACAACCACGACTATCATTATAACAACCACGACCGCGATTATACCAACCACGATCACGATTATAAAAACGACCGCCATGATTATAACAACCCGACCATGATTATAACAAACACGACTTTGAATATAACACACGAACATGAATATAACAACCACGACCATGATTATAACAACCACAACCATGATTATAACAACCACTTCGCCAGTTATAACAACCACGACTATGATTATAACAACCCGACTATGATTATAACAACAAGACTATGATTATAACAACCACGACCATGATTATAACAACCGCCATGATTATAACACGCTTCGCCCGATTATAACTACCACGACTATGATTATACCAACCGACCATGATTATACCAACCACGACCATGATTATAAAACCAGGACCATGATTATAAAACCACGACCATGATTATAACAACCACGACCATGATTATAACAACCACTACTTTGAATATAACACCCACGAACATTAACATAACAACCACGACCATGATTATAACAACCACGACCGCAGTTACAGCACCGACCATGATTATAACAACCACGACCATGAAAATAACAACCACGACCATGATTATAACAACCACGAGCATGATTATAACAACCACGTGCATGATTATAACAACCACGACTATGATTATAACAAGCACGATCGAGAATATAACAACCACGACCATGATTATAACAACCACGATTATGATTATAACAACCACGACTATAATTATAACAAGTACGACCATGATTATAACAACCACGACTATAATTATAACAACCACGACCATGATTATATCAACCACACACATGATTATAAATATCACGACCATGATTATAGAAATCATGACCATGATTATAACAACCACGACTATGATTATAACAATCACGACTAAGATTATAACAACCACGACTATGATTATAACGTGCGACCATGATTATAACAACCACGACTATGATTATAACATTCACGACTATGATTATAACAACCACGACCATGACTATAACAATCAAGATAATGATTATAACAACCCGACCATGATTTTAACAACCACGACTATGATTAGCAACCACTACCGAAATATGACAACCCGACCATGATTATAACAGCACGACCATGAATATAACAGCGACGATAGAATATAACAGCACGACCATGAATATGACAACCACGACTATGATTATAAAACCACAACTATGATTATAACAACCACGACCATGATTATAACAACTACGACTATGATTATAACAACACGACTATGATTATAACAACCACGACTATGATTATAACAAACGACCATAATTATAACAACCACGACTATGATTATAACAACCACTTCCTTGATTATAACAACCGACCATGATTATAACAACCCGATATGATTATACAGACACGGTGAATATAACAACAAATATGATTATAACAGCACGACCATGATTATAACAACCACGAATATGATTATAACAACCAGGACCGTGATTATAACAACCACGACTATGATTATAGCAAGCACGACCATGAATATAACAACCCGACAATGATTATAAATACCACGACTATGATTATAACAATACGACTATGATTATAACGCTTCCACGACGATGATATAACAAGCACGACCATGAATATAACAACCACGACTATGATTATAAAAACCACAACTATGATTATAACAACCGTTATGATTATAACCATTACGACTATGATTATAACAACCACGATATGGTTATAACAACCGACCATAATTATAACAACCACGACTATGATTATAACAACCGCTTCGCCAGTTATAACCACGACTATGATTATAACACCACGACCATGATTATACGAACCGAACATGAATATAACAACCGACCATGATTATAACAACCGACCACGATTAACAACCACGAATATGATTATAACAACCAGGACCATGATTATAACAACCACGACTATGATTATAAAAACGACCATGAATATAACAACCACGACAATGATTATAAATACCACGACTATGATTATAACAATCACGACTATGATTATAACTACCACGACCATGATTATAACAACCACGACCATGATTATAATAAACAGGACCATGATTATAGCAACCAGGACCATGATTAAAACAAGCAGGAACATGATTATAACAACCTCGACCATGATTATAACAACCATGATAATGATTATAACAATAACGACTATGATTATAACAACCACGACCATGATTATAAACACATGATTATAACAACCGCTGCAGTTATAACATCCACGACTATGATTATAACAACCACGACCATGATTATACCAACCGACCATGATTATAAACCGATGAATTCTATAACCGACCGCCAGTTATAACAACCGACCG
>NW_024727902.1:0-9547 GCF_018991925.1 Homarus americanus | reverse complement strand
TATTATTAATATATGTATTACAACAGTAGTCTCTTGTAATTAATATCGTGTTAATGTCATGTTAATTGGAATATATCACGGTTGTATGATTATCATTCTCGGTTGATATAATTTTAACGTTAAAAAAAGTGTATCATGTTAATATCACACCTGTTGTAAAGTATTGTCTAAAAAAAAACATTAACTGGTAACTCTTGTTCTGTCGTGATGACGTATGAGTGTTGCCATATTGGTGTTTTTGTTTTTTATTTGATTTTTCTATTTTTGGGGGGGGGGTTGTTTGGTGATTTATTTGTTTATCGGTTTCATGGTTCCGTTTTATTTTATTGATGAATTTATTGTTTTTAACTGTTGTGATTTTACTGCACAGCACGTTATCGTATATATATCAAGACAAGACAAGATATATGAATCCGTAGGTTAACAGTATGGTTATATATAAGAAAGATTAATTAGAAGCTTGAGAGGAGAAGAGCTTAAGGAGAGAGGAGATTGAACAGTGGGGTGTGTGGAGATAGGAGAGATTATCAGTGAGCAGAGAGAGAGAGAGAGGAGATAGGAAGAGATTTAGGACAGAGAGAGAGAGAGAGAGTGAATATCGTGAGTGATAAAGTAAATGAGAGACATTGAGGGAGGGAGATAAGGAGGAAGATGAGGTACAGGAGGGAGGGAAGGAGGGAGAAGGATGGAGGGATGGATAGAGGGAAGGAAGAGGGAGATAGAGGGAAGGAGAGATGGAAGTGAGGGAGGGAAGGAAGGAAGAAGAGGAGGGACGGAAGGAAGGAAGAAGAGGAGGGAGGGAAGGAAGGAAGAAGAAGAGGAGGGAGGTGGGAGGGAAGGAAGGAGGGAGGGAGGGAAGCGTCTGTGATCACTTCCTCCTCATTAAACCCTTTCTGAGGCTGCTATACCCTCCCTCCCTCGCTGCCAGGCACATGATCAATGGTTCCGATAGGAGGAGGAGGGGGGAAATTGTCGCACAAGCAAATGAGAAGATTCCCACCCCCACCTCTACCCCACATCCCCACCCCCACCTCACCTCACCTCACTTCACCTTCCTTCACCTCCCCCACCTCACCCCCTCACCCCCCCTCACTTCCCTTCACCTTCCCTCACCTCCCCTTCCCTCACATCCCCTCACCTCACCTCCCCTCCCCTCCCCTCCTCATTCCCCCTAACTTGTCAACCAAATAAAACTAGGTAAGTATGTATGTATGTATGTATGTATGTATGTATGTATGTATGTATGTATGTATGTATGTTAAGTGGTGATAGAGGTGACAGTAAATAGCGAAGGGGGGGGGGATATAAATATTTGGACAGACAGATAGACAGACGGACAGACAGATTGATTTTATTATTATTATTTGTTTATCTTCCATTATCACTGTTATTCTTCTACTCTACTTCCCTTATCTATCTATCTACTTTATCCAACATTATCCTCCTGTCCTATGGGTCGCTGGTTCGATCCCTGGGCGCTCACAGTCCACCCAGCTGGAAATTGGTACGTAACTTTACCGATGAGGAAATGACGTCGATCAAGTGCAGTGCCCGGCCATGTTGCTTCCTTAGAGAGATTGAGAGAGTAGTTCCTGTGAGTATCATTGAGAGAGAGAGAGAGAGAGAAAATCAATAGAGATAATATGATAAATGAGAGGGGGGGGGGAAGAAAGGGGAGAAGGGAAGTGAGAGAATAGAGGGGTAACTCACACGTTTCAACTATTCTCTCTCTCTCTCTCTCTCTCTCTCTCTCTCTCTCTCGAGCAAAGGAGAGAAAGTGAATGAACAAATTTTCTTCCATTCTACCTCCCTCCCTCCTTCCCTCCTCCTCTACCTCTACCCTCAGGCATTTTCTCAGCTAATTGTCATACACATCAAAGCAACACGATAAACACAGGAGACAAGACTATGTCGAGGGTGTATTAGCTAACAGGCTCTTCACCTGCCAAGTGGCCGGCTACCTGGCTGGCTGGCCGGCTACCTGGCTGGCTGGCCGGCTTACTGGCTGGCTGGCCGGCTACCTGGCTGGCTGGCCGGCTGGCTGGCTGGTTGGCTGACTGGCTGGATGGGTGGATGGCTGGTTGGTTGAAGAGTGGAATGAGGATAGTGAAGGTGGAAGATGGTTAGTGGAGTGGGGGAGGCGGGGGGGGGGCGAGGTGGTGGGTGGGATGGGGGATGGAGAGGGAGGGGGGAGTAAAGGTGGAGAGGAAGTGGGAAGGCATTGGAGACAGGTGGGGGGATGGTGGGGAAATGGGGGGATGGGGGGAGATGGAAGCAACTACACCTGCCTTTCAAGTTGAGTAAATTAACCCTAATTAAGTACAGTGTCCGACCTTATGTACCGGGTCATCTTATCCCACTGTATCCCACCTTATCCCACTGTATCCCACTGTATCCCACTGTATCCCACCTTATCCCACTGTATTTCAGATTATTTTTGTAATTTTTTTAATAATACAGGTATATCAATATTTAATGGAGATAATATAAGTATCAATGTTTTTATAATTAGTCACAGTTATTATGGTCACTACTTGTATCTCCCCACTAGTGTCCATGACTCCTTGTGGAGTAGTGTATATTGTCTTATCTGTCTATCCTTTTACAGACAGACAGACAGACAGACAGAGATAGATAGATAGATAGATAGATAGATAGATAGTGAAATGGACAGACAGACAGACAGACAGAGATAGATAGATAGATAGATAGATAGATAGATAGATAGATAGATAGATAGATAGTGAAATGGACAGACAGACAGACAGACAGAGATAGATAGATAGATAGATAGATAGACAGATAGTGAAATGGACAGACAGACAGACAGAGATAGATAGATAGATAGATAGTGAAATGGAGAGACAGACAGACAGATTGATTGAGTGATTGATTGATTGACAGACAGGCAGACATATTTACAGACATATTTACTAATATATTTAACAAATTTGTGGTCAATTTGTTGAATAAATTTCCCAAATCATAAATCAACTTGTAACTAATAACTGGTAGAAAAGTTTATTGATTTTAAACAAATATTATCTTTTACCAGAGGGACGAAAACAACACAAAAGTTACCACCATAACTTACCATATGTGCCGTCAGCCTTAACACCTTCTTGTAGTAATGCTTCCACCTTGTCCAGATGACCTCCTCTTACTGCCCACACCAGGGCCAGATCTGACCAACACCAACTATTACTGGTGGCTCTCACTATAACACACACACACACACACACATACATACACACACACATACATACACACACACATACAAACATACATACATACATACATACATACATACATACTGTTACGAGTAGGGGATTTAGAATATAGTTATACGTCTACCCAGATCCCAACAGGTAACAACAACAAAAAAACAAAGACAATCGGACTATAAAAGGGTAGACAAAGGATGCGAGTTTTCGTTGTGTATAATAAAGTACCATAAATCCCTTAACAAAATATTCAGCTTATAAATTACCCTTAACCAAACTTAACCTAAACATTAACAGTATATACATATTAATACAACATAAACAATCTTGAAGCAAGTGGACGTGGGGGAGGCAATACAAGATACAAATACTTAAGTGAGGAGCTGAGAGATGGCTGACGAGTAAGGCTGAGTATTGTAGAAGACGGTAGGTAGTCACTGCGCCGTAGGTTTAGAGGATAGATGATCCTGTGGTCACTTCCCAGAGCCAAGTGCTCTCTCCTCGAATTGGAGCTCACAAAGAAGACTTGGAGGAAGTGACGCAACAACCAGGATATGGAGAAGGGAAACCCCGGAGTGTTAACTAAGACGAGTCATACTAGTGTCTCGTCCCTAGATGGCGTTGCTCGTGGTGCTGGGTAGGTAGATCAAGACAATAGATGGCGTGGTTCGTAGTGCTGGGTGGAGGGGTTCGTAACACACCCCCCCTCCAAAGACCTCCGTAGCGCGGCGCGAAGGAGGTGATCACCTGGTGCGTCTGGAGAGTAGCTGCTGCATTTCCACTGAAGCTCGGGATAAGGAGTCTGCAATCAGGTTGTCCACCCCCTTTATGTGCCGGACTTGTAGATTATAGGGCTGGGTGAGGAGAGCCCAGCGGAGGATTCACTGGTTGGAGGTCTTGTTGGTTTGGATGAACGTGAGTGGGTTATGGTCGGTGAAGACTAGGGTTGTTTGTGGGCAAGACTGGAGGTAACATTCAAACTTCTTTATTGCCAACACCAGAGCCAGGGCCTCCTTCTCTATGGTCGAGTAGTTGGTCTGATGTTTTTCAACTTGGCGGAGTAATATGCCTGGGGTAGAACATCAGTGGTTAGATCCGGGTTGTAGGGCACAGCCCCCCTTTCCTTCCACTAAGCGTCGATTGCAGATGGAAGGAGGAATAGTCAGGGGAATTGGACTACAGGCTTGGAAACAGGAAGGCTTTGAGGCAGGGGTGGAAGGAGCTGAGTCACCTCTGGTTCCAGATGTAAGGGACCGCAGAACTGGTAAGGTCTGTGAGGGGTCCGGCCACGCTGGAGAAGTTACTGCAGAACCGGCGGTAGTAGCCGCACATCCCCAGGAAGCGCATGAGTTCCTTCCTCGTCCTTGGAGTGGGGAAGGACAAGATGGCTCTAACGTTTGCGTCCTTGGGTCTCACCATACCATGCCCAACGATATGTTCCAGGTAAGTCACTGAGGCCCGGCCAAAAGCAGATTTAGCCAGGTTTATGGTGAATCCAGTCTCTTGCAGTCGTGCCAACAGTATCTCCAAACGCACCAGATGTTCGTCCCAGCTGTCCGACACCACCACCAGGTCATCCAGGTAGGCGAACGTCCCACCTAGGTCCTGAATAAGGTAGTTGATGGCCCTCTGGAATGTGGCCGGAGCATTAGAAAAGCCAAACGCCATAACCAAATATTGAAAAAGACCAAATGGAGTTATAAATGCCGAGATTATTTTTGCCCTATCCGTGAGTCCCACTTGATAATATCCTTTCAATAAGTCCACCGTACTGATAAATTTGGCACAGCCTATGCTGTCTTTTATATCTTCAATCAAAGGTAAGGGTAGGAGTCTGAGACAGTGACCTGGTTCACTTTACGATAATCGGTACAGAAACGAAAAGTGCCATCGGGTTTTGGAATGAGAAGGCAAGGTGAAGCGGGGAGGGAGGTACTAGGCTCCTTAAGTTATGTTTTAACAAAATCTACCTCCTTTTTTCATAATCTCTTTTTTTATTTGTGGATTTGGTCGATAGGCTGATTGCCTAATAGGTTGTACATCATCTAGGAATTAAAAAAGCATATCATGTTCAAGTACTCCTTTTAAAACCCTGGGAGGTTTGACGTGACTTTATGAAATGTTGATAATAACTTAGTGAGATCTTTTGCTTGAGATGGATTCAGAACAGAAAAATACTCATCCAAGTTGTTGAGTATGTGACTGTTAGCAGGGTTTTCTTTAGGTAGAGGGAAGTCTAAATTCTCCAATAGGTCCATGTCATCTGTCTCCGGCCCTGACAAAACCGTATGCAATACATGTAGGCTCATAGCCTCTGGGATGTCTTCCTCTGACTGCCTGGAATAGTAAAGTTTCATGAGGTTAATGTGAACAAGTTGTGAATCTTTTCTGCGATCAGGAGTATATGGACTATATAGTTGAGGGAGATGGTTATTAGCAACTATATAGGGACCAGTAAACTTGCTTTTAAGGGGAGAGCCTGGAATGGGTAGAAAGAGTAACACTTTGTCACCTGGAGAAAATGATCTTTTAACTAATTTAGGTTGGGACTTCACCGTTTTTTCTTGGACTTTTTTTAAGTTTGACTGAGCAATGGTTCGGACTTCAGTTAATTTGTCCCGTAAAGTGTCAATGTATTGGGAAACTGTTGCGGGCTTAATAGATGGAGTGTCAAACCACTGCTCCTTTACTATTTTAAGGGGTCCCCTAATTTGTCTCCCATATAGTAACTCGAACGGGGAGAAACCCAATGACTCCTGGGGACATTCCCTGATGGCAAAGAGTAACAAGTCTATGCTTTCATCCCATTCCTTTTGGTGTTCTATACAGTATTTTTTGATCATTGATTTGAAAGTTTGATGGAACCGTTCCAAGCAACCTTGGGACGGTGGGTGGTAAGCCGAAGATGTACAATGGTCCACACTGAGGTCTTTCATCACCTGTTTGAACAAAGATGGATCAGATTGTTGGGCTGTAATGAGCTCATCCTTACTAATGGTCTTATTGTACAGATTTTCTGTGGGTAGTAAGATATTGGAGGTGGTTTCACATGAAGAGGGCCCATTACGCACACACTGTGACCGGGTGACAGCACAAGATGGGAAAAGATGAGGAATAGTTTCTTTAAGGTCAGTGGTGGAGTTGACAGGTAAGGGAGAGTCGACTGTCTTTATGTTGGGAACCACTAGATCTCCTACCAAGTCATTGCCCAATAATAAATGAATGCCGCACACAGGCATTGGGTCTTTCCTAATGGCTATTTGCACTTCCCCAGTAATCAAGGGACATTGGAGGTGCACTTTAGCTAAAGGATAGCGAGAATGGGATGAGAGATCTGAAATTAGAACACTCATTAGTAAATGCGGTAGATATATCAGGAATGACGTTAAACAGGAGGATAGATTGTGCTGCGCCCGTATCACGTAGTATACGAATAGGGAAAGAACGAGACCCCTCTACGATTGAAATTTTTCCCTCATAGGTGAATGAAGAGAAGAGATCCTGATGGGGCCTTTCCACATTGGTGGTTGCTATTGGTTTGGATTTGGGATCCAAGGAACTACTTTTAGCAATTCGACACTTTGGGTGTTTACAAGTCTGGATCGTATGGCCTGGGTTTTTACAGTAAGAACAAGTAAACTTGGTTGCATCAGGGAGGTTAGGTGTGGGACCTTTCGACCTACCACTCACGTCCCCAAGGTTATCATCAGAGGAGGACCTAACATGTCGGGAAGTACCACGTTCCCTACGGCACAGTGACTCCACCAGCAAGGCGTACTCATCAGCCAGCTCAGCCGCACGTCCTAAATTAACCTCTCCACGATCCTCCACATGCTTCAAGATGTGAAATGGTATCTTGTTCTTCCACTCCTCCAGGACTACCAAGTTAACAAATCCTGAGGTGGCCATTAAGAAAACCTAGATAAATTAATTAATGGTCAAAAGATAAGATACGTGGATTACCCTAGAAAATATCACGGCAGTGGATAACCAGAAAGTCCCGGAAACTAACCAAGTTATACCTAGGGAAATTACACTTATGAATATTGTTCTTCTGAGAATATCCTTAGATATGGATAAGAGACTTGAAAGAGGAAGGGCGTATTACGGCATTAATATAAAGATCCGGATTAACAACCCTGAGATACTTGAAAGAGGAAGGGCGTATTACGGCATTTATATAAAGATCCGGATTAACAACCTTGAGATACTTGAAAGAGGAAGGGCGTATTACGGCATTAATATAAGATCCGGATTAACAACCCTTAGATACTTGAAAGAGGAAGGGCGTATTACGGCATTTTATATAAAGATCCGGATTAACAACCCTTGAGTTTGTTATGATTGACCCTGAATGAGATAATGAGAAGAACAATAATTGAGGCTTTATAATTATGGGGTCCTGGTAGAGCGGGGCATCCCAAGATATCACTTCACCCTAAACTAGTGACTATGGAACAGCCTACTCTGGAGTGAGGGTACAGCATTAAACAGATCCGGATTCTTCCCTACACTCGATAAGACTTACTACACGACTGCCACGTGTCATAGCAGGTAAGCCTTATGACACTTGGAACCTAATATCCTGAGTCTGTCACGCTTACTGTACGGTAATACCAATATATACACACACATATGAAGGAAACTTTAAACCACCGTAAAGCAATTGCGAACAGAAGTGACTGGGAGGAATAATTAACAAGGAGTTACAAGGGAGGAAGGAATATGGTACTTAAGGTCGAGTCCTGTCACGGTAAGCCATTTATTCACGAGTTGAGGATTTGAATATAGTTATAAATCCCCAGATCAACAGGTAGCATAATAAAAAAAAACAAGACAATCAGATATAAAGGGTATAGACAAAGGATGCGAGTTTTGTTGTTGTGTGTAATAAATACCATAAATCCCTTGAAATATTCAGCTTATAAATTACCCCGCCAAGCAAACTTAACCTAAAAATTAACAGTATATACATATTAATACAACATAAACAATCTTTGAAAGCAAGTGGACGTGGAGCAATACAAAGATACAAATACTTAAGTGAGGAGCTGAGATGGCTGACGAGTAAGGCTGAGTATTGTAGAAGACGGTAGGTAGTCACTGCACCGTAGGTTTAGAGGATAGATGATCCTGTGGTCACTTCCCAGAGCCAAGTACTCTCTCCTCGAATTGGAGCTCACAAAGAAGACTTGGAGGAAGTGACGCAACAACCAGGATATGGAGAAGGGAAACCCGGGAGTGTTAACTAAGACGAGTCATACTAAATCTCAAATCCCCTAGGTGTGAAAGTTTCGTGGTGCTGGGTAGGTAGATCAGGACAATAGATGGCGTGGTTCGTAGTGCTGGGTGGAGGGGTTCGTAACAATACATACATATATACATACATACATACATACATACATACATACATACATACATACACAACCACACACACACACACGTGTATATATTTGCATTACACTAAATAGGGATACCTACTGATTAGCGATAAGTTCTATATATTTCTGTTTTTTGGAATCTTCTGGATGGCCATAAGGGATCATATATATCATATAAAAGCATATAAATGATTAACTTCATACAAAACCTAACCTGACCTGACCTGACCAGACCTGACCTAACCTGACCTAACCTGACCTGACCTGACCTAACCTAACCTGACCTAACCTGACCTAACCTAACCTAACCTGACCTGACCTAACCTAACCTGACCTGACCTGACCTGACCTGACTTGACCTAACCTAACCTTGTGCAGTGTTGACTGAGGTGCCGCTCTCTAGGAGGAGGTTCACCACCTTCTCGTGGCTGTAATGTATTGCCCAGTACAGAGCCTCGCCTTCAAACAGAGAAAGATCAGTGGTAATATTTGATTAACACATAGATAGATTTTGTAGATTAAACATACATTAATTATTTCAAACATGAACACGCTTTCGGAGGACGCATTTAATATATACTTATTGTTACCACAATAAGACATACTAATTACGCATCAGTAATATTTCAATGTTATTCTGATCTCTTTAAATGTTAGTTTTTGCATAATGTAATATTACTGATAAGTAATTAGTCTTAGTTTGTCTTATTGTGGGTAAAACAATCTCACAACAGGGGCGAATCCAGGATTATCAAAAGGGGGTCCAAGAGGTTGTGGGTGGGGGACAATGGTGAGGACAGCATCCCAACCCAGCTGGGGCGGGGGGGGGGGACGCTGTAAGACCCCAGATAATTGTTTAAAAGTGACCAATATTATGGTCATTTTGAGGCCATGTTATATTCGGAGATAATCTGAGGTCAATAGTTATTACTTTTTACTATA
>NW_024727901.1:0-10438 GCF_018991925.1 Homarus americanus | reverse complement strand
TGTTTATTAAGAGAAATACCAGAGAGAGGGAGAACATGTTTATTAAGAGAAACAATACTTAGAAAAGGAGAAATATGCTTGGTTAAGAGAAACACTAGAGAGAGGAGAAATATAAGCTTATTAACTTAAATAAAGTTACTAGAGAGAGAGGGAGAAACATGTTTATTGGTGAGAAACACTAGAGAGAGGGTATGTGTTTATATAGGAGTAAAAGCATTTTAGAGAAAGGAGAAATATGTTTATTAACTTAGGAAAAATGACTAGAGAGAGGAGAAACATGCTTATTATGAGAAACACTAGAGAGAGGAGAACATGTTTATTAAGAGTAAAATACTACAGAGATGGAGAAACATAAGCGATAAGAGAAACACTAGAGAGAGGGAGAGAAATATGTTTAAGAGAGACACCAGAGAGAGGGAGAACATGTTGACAATATAAAACACTACGAGAGAGGAGAACATGGCTAAATCTCTAAGAGAAACACTAGAGAGAGAGGGAGAACATGTCTATTTTGGAGAACACAGAGAGGGGAGAAACTACGAAGCCAAGAGGAAACAGAGAGAGAGGACAACATGTTTATTAAGAGGAACACTTGTGAGAGAGGGGAGAAATATGTTTACTAAGAGAAACATTACAGTGAGGGGGAGAAAATATGCTTGACAAGAAACACTAAGGAGAGGAGAAACATGTGATAAGAGAAACACCAGAGAGAGGGAGAAGCAGCATGACAGTGAGGAAACACTAGAGAGAGAAACATAAGCTACAGAGTAAAAACACTAGAGAAAGGGACATTTTATTAAGAGAAATACTTACAGAGAGGGGAGAAGAAGCGAAGGTTATAAAACATCAGAGAGAGGGGAGAAATATGTTTATTTAGGAGAAACACCAGGAGAGAGGGAGAACAAGTTTATAATATAAAACACTTAGGAGAGAGGGAGAACTTGTTTATTAACTTAAGAGAAACACTAGAGAGAGAGGAGAAACATGTTTATTGGTGAGAAACACCAGAGTAGAGGGAGGAAACAGCTTATTAAGAGTAAACACTAGAGAGAGAGAAATACAAGCTTGGTCAAATTAAGAAGAACACTAGAGAGAGGGAGAACATGTTTATGAATCTCAAGAAAAACATTTCAGAGAGAGGGAGAACATGTTTATTATGAGAAACACTAAAAGAGAGGGAGAAATATAAGCCAAGAGAGACACTACAGAGAGGGAGAAACATAAGCTTATTAAGAGAAATACCAGAGAGAGGGGGAACATGTTTATAAGAAAACACTAGGAGAGAGGGAGAACGTTTTATTAAGAGAAATTCCAGAGAGAGGGAGAATATGTTGATAAGAGAAACACAGAGAGAGAGGGAGGAATACAAGCTATTAAGAGTAAAATACCAGAGAGAGGAGAAGAAGTGCTTATTTAAAAACACTCAGGAAAGGACATTTTATTAAGAGAAACACTACAGAGAGGGAGCAACATGTTTTGACAAGAGAAACACTCAGAGAGAGTGGAGGTTTGTGTTTATTTAGAGAAACACTGAGAGAGGAGAATGTTTACAAGAGAAACACTAGAGAGAGGAATTTACTATTAACCATATAGAAACACTAGAGAGAGAGGGAGAAGAAGGAGAAACACCAGAGAGGAGAGAAACATGTTTACAAGAAACACTAGAGAGAGGGAGAAAGAGTGTTTGCTGTACCAAGCAAAGAATACTAGAGAGAGGAGAACATGCTTATTAACCAAGAAAAACACTAGAGAGAGGGAGCAACATGCTTACAAGAGCCACTTGAGAGAGGAGAAATATGCTTAAGAGAGACACTACAGAGAGGGGAGAAATATGTTTATTAAGAGAAAACACTAGAGAGAGGGGGACATGTTTACAAGATAAAAGCCACGTGAGAGAGGGAGAACGTTTTACAAGAGTAAAACTCCAGAGAGAGAGTAAAGGAAGTGCTTACGGGGGAAAGCACGCCAGAGAGAGGGAGAAATACAAGCTTGGCTAAGAGAAACACTAGAGAGAGGGAGAAACTTTTATTAAGAGAAACACCAGAGAGAGGGAGAACATGTTTATTATGAGAAATACTCAGAGAGAGGAGCAACATGCTTGGTTAAGAGAAACACTAGAGAGGGAGAAATATGTTTATTAAGAGAAAAATGACTAAGAGAGGAGAAAATATGTTTATTAAGAGAAACACTAAGGTGTGAGATGGAGCAACATGTTTATTAAGAGAAACACCAGAGAGAGCTAGAACATGTTTACAAGCAGACAAAAATACTAGAGAGAGGGGAGAAGAGCAAGCTTTATTAAATTTTAATAGAAACACTAGAGAGACAGAGGAGAACATGTTTGTTAAGAGGAAATACTAAGGAGAGAGGGGAGAAATAAACATAAGAGAAACACTTGAAGGGGGAGGAGAACAGGAAGCGATAAGAGTAAACATCAAAGAGAGGGGAGAAATACAAGCGATAAGCAGGTACTAGAGAGAGGGAGAAAAGCTGATAAGAGAAACACCAAAGAGAGGGAGAACATGTTTATTAAGAGAAACACTACAGAGAGGAGAAATATGTTTTGTTAAGAGAAACACCAGAGAGAGGAGAACATGTATATTTAGAGAAACACAGAGAGAGGGAGAAATATGTTTACAAGAGAAACATTTAGAGAGGAGAACAGCAAGCTTATTAAGAGAAATTAGAGAGAGGGAGAAAGTATGTTGTTGAAGAGAAATATCATAGAGAGGGGAGAAAGAAGCTGTTTAATATAAAACACTATAGAGATGGGAGAAATATGTTTATAAGAGAAATACCAGAGAGGGAGAATATGTTTATAAGAGAAATACTAGAGAGGGAAACATGTTTATTAATCACCAAACACTAGGAGAGAGGGGAGAAGATGTTTACAATTAACAAAATACATTTGAGAGAGGAGAAATATGTTGGATGAGTGAGAAATAATGAGAGAGGGAGAAATGAAACATACAGAGAAACACAGAGAGGAGGTAACATGATTATTGGGTTATGTTCACTTGAGAGAGGGGAGAAACATGTTTATTAAGTTATAAAACACGAGAGAGGAGGAGAAATATATTTGTTGTCTTAAGAGAAATACTAGAGAGAGAGAGAAACATGTGTTTATTGGTGAGAAACCACCAGAGAGACGGAAGAAAATGTCATTGATAAGAAACACTAGAGAGAGGAAAACAAGAAGCTGGAGCAGAGAAACACTAGAGAGGAGAAATATGTGCTTTTATTAAGGCGAAAGTTGTCAAGAGGAGGGAGAAACATGTTAAGGCTATATAACTGCATGAAAGAGAGAAATATGCTTATTAAGAAATACTCAAAGAGAGAGAAATATGTTTAAGGTAAGAAAACATAGAGAGAGGGAGAACATGTTTAAGGTGAGAAACAACTAGAGAGGGAGAAACATGCTATAAAGACAAAACACAGAGAGAGGGAGAAGCAAGCTAGTAAAGGAGAAACACTAGAGAAGGGAGTATGCTATGTTTATTAACTTGGCAAAAATACTAGAGAGAGAAAACACAAGCTTATTGTGAGGAAGCCACCAGAGAGAGGGAGGTGTTACATGGATAAAACACTAAGGGAGAGGCTATGCTGCTGGGTAGGAAAAAACCAGAGGAGAGGGAGAAATACAAGCTTATTAAGAGAACACTAGAGAGAGGAGAAATGATAAGCGACAAGAGGTTACTAGAGAGAGGAAAAACATGTTTTATTAATTCTAAAAAATACTCAGAGGGAGAGGAGGAACATGCTGAGCGAAGAAAAACACTAGAGAGAGGGAGAACATGTTATTAAGAGAAATGTAGAGAGATGATAACATAAGCTTCGAGCAAGATGGAATACTAGAGAGAGGGAGAAACATGTTTACAAGAGAAACACTACAGGTGAGGGAGCAGAACATGTTTTTTAAAGAGAAAGTCACCAGAAAGAGAGATAAATATGCTTATTGGGTATGTTATTCCAGAGAGGTTATGCTCTTTTGAAAATGTGAGATGTGTAAGAACATGCTTTAATAAGAAACACTAAGAGAGTGAGAACATGTTATTAAGAGAAACACTAAGTAGAGATGGAGAACATGTTTAAGCATGGAGAAACACTATGAGAGAGCTAGAAATAGATGTTTATTGGGCTATGTTGTTTTATAGAGGGGAGGAAATACAGCTATTAACTTAATGAAATACTCAGGGAGAGAAGTTAGAGGGAGAAAGGAGTGCTCAGCTAAGAGCAAAACACTAAGAGAGGGAGAGAACATGTTTACAAGAGAAACACTAAGGAGGAGAACATGTTTACAAGGAGAAACACCAAAGAGAGGGAGAGAAATATGCTTAGTTTAAGACAGTACTAGAGAGAGGGAAGAATATGTTTATTAAGAAACACCAAAGAGAGGGGAAGGTTTGACAAGTAGTAAAACACTACAGAGAGGGAGTAATATAAGCAGTATATATAGCACCAGAGAGAGGGAGAAACATGTATATTTGTGAGAAACACCAGAGAGAGGGAGAAGCAAGTAAAAGCATTTCAGAGAGAGGGAGAAATATGTTTATAAGAAATTGAGAGAGGGAGAAACAAAGCTATTAAGAGAAATACTACAGAGAGGGAGAGAACATGCTTACAGAAATACTATAGAAGGGTAAAATGGTGCTTTGTTGCTATAAAAACACCAGAGAGAGGGAGAACATGTTTTATTAAGAGAAACACTAGAGAGAGAAAATATGTTTATGAATCTCTGTCTCAAAAACAGAGAGAGGGAGGAAACATGTTTGTTAACTTAATTTAAATGGAGAGGGAGAAATATAAGCTAATATGAGAAACACCAGAGAGAACATGCTTATTAAGAAAGGAGAAAGTAAGAAACATGATTATTAAGAGAAACACCAGAGAGAGTGGCAAGTGCTATTAAGAGAAACACTAGAGAGAGGAGAAATATATTTATTAACTTAAGAGAAAACACTAGAGAGAGAGAGAGAAATATGCTTTATTTTTGGTGAGAGAAACACTCAGAGAGACGGGAGAAAATGTTTACAAGCAGCAAAACACTTAGAGAGAGAGGGAAAAGAAGTTTAGACAAGAGTAAAATACTTGCAGAGAGGGAGAAACATGCTTATTAAGAAAACACTGGGCAGAGGAGGAAACATGTCACAAGAAGAACCATTAGCGAGAGTATAAACATGTTTATTAAGAAATACTAAAAGAGAGTGGTAGCTATGCTTATTAAGAGAAACATTAGAGAGAGGGAAATATGTTTATAGCAGAAACACTCAGAGAGAGTGGAGAAACATGTTTACAAAAGTGAGAAAATACTAGAGAGAGGGAGAACAGCTTATAAAGTTATAAAAACACTAGAGAGGAGAACATAAGCTTTATTAAATTCCTAAGAAAAACACTAGAGAGAGGGAGAACATGTTTATTGCTGTGGGAGAAGCCACTGAGAGGAGAACATGTTTATTAAGAGAAAAACACTACAGAGAGGGAGAAACATGTTTATTGGGAGAAACCAGAGAGAGGAGAAACATGTTTACAAGAAACACTAAGAGAGAGGAGAAACACAATGTATGTGTTATAAAAACATTTAGAGGAAAAAACATGCTTTTATTAACTTAAGAGAAAAATACTAGAGGGAGAGGGAGAAACAAAGGATGGTAAAAACACTCAGAGAGAGGGAAAGAAATATGCTTTGCTATAAAAACAGTAGAGAGAGTATAATATAAGTTTATTAAGAGGAACACTCAGAGAGAGGGGGAAACATGTTTACAAGAAAACACTACAGTGAGAAGGAAATATGTTTTTAAGAGAAATACCAGAAAGAGGAAGAATATGTTTGCCGTTATGTTCACTCAGAGAGAGGGTTACGTTTCTTTTATAGCACTCAGAGAAAACATGCTTGACAAATATAAAACACTACAGAGAGGAGAAACATGCTTTATAAGAGATGGCCACCAGAGAGAGGGAGAACATGTTTACAAGAGAAACACTAGAGAGAGGGGAGAAATTAAAAGCTTGATAAAGAGAACACTAAAAGAGAGGAGAAATATGCTTACAAGAGAAACATTACAGAGAGGGGAGAGAAATATGTCGGTTAAAGAGGAAACACTAAGAGAGGGGAGGAAATATGTTTTAGTTTAGAGAAACACTAGAGAGGGGGAGAAAACATGTTGTATAAGAAACACTAGAAAGAGAGTGGAGAAACATGCTTTTATAAGAAATAACAAAAGAGAGGAACACAAGCTTACAAAGAAACACAGAGAGAGAGGAGAAATACAAGCTAGTTAAGAGCAAAAATACTAAGAGAGAGGGGAGAAATATGTTGCAGTAAAGAGAAACACTTGGGAGAGAGGAGGCACAAGCTTATAAAGAAACACAGGTAGAGGGGAGAACATGTTTATTAAATTTAAGAAAAAACACTAGAGAGAGGGGAGAAACATGTTTATAGAAAGCATTTGAGAGAGGGAGAAGTTATGTTTATAAGAGAAACATGGCAGAGAGAGAATATGTTTGTTGTAGAGAAACCAGAGAGAGGGAAATATTTATTAAGAGAAACACTAGAGAGGGAGAATATGTTGTCAGGTTATGTTTCACTTAGAAGAGGGAGAACAAGTTTACAACTAAGAAAATACTAGAGAGAGGAGTAACATGTTTATTAAGGAGAAACAACACAGAGAGGGAGAAATATGCTTACAAGAGAAATACAGAGAGATGGATAAAATATAATGACAAGATAAACAGAGAGGAAAGAGAAACATGCTTTGGCTAAAGAGAAAGTTACCAAAGAGAGGGGTAAATAAAGCAGAGAAACACCAAGAGGGGAGAAACATGTTGCTAAGAAACATCAGAGAGAGGGAAACATGTTTTTTTGAAACACCAGAGAGAGGAATATGTTTATTAAGGAGAAACACCACAGAGAGTAGAGTAACATGGACAGAGACACACCAGAGAGAGGAGCAACATGTTTACAATATAAAACACTAGAGAGAGTGACAGCTGCACAGAGCAAAGGAAAAACACTTCCAAAAGAGAGGGAGGGAAGAAGCGACATATAAAACACTACAGAGAGGTAAATATGCTTACAAGTTATAAAACACCAGGAGAGAGGGAGGCAGCTATTTAGAGAAACACTAGAGAGAGTGAGAACATGCTTATTAAGAGAAACACTGCAGAGAGAGGAGAACAGCGTTGCTTAAATTCTAGAAACAGCCAGAGAGAGGGAGAACATAAGCCACAGGAGAAATACTCAGAGAGAGGAGAATATGTTTATTAACTTACAGAAAACACTAGGAGAACATGTTTATTATGAGAAACACCAGAGAGAGGGAGAAATATGCTTGATGCTATAAAACACTACAGAGAGAGGGAGAAAGGAAAGCCAAATATAAAACAATTGGAGAGAGAGGGAGAAATAAAGTTTTACAAGAGAAACAATTTAGGGAGAGAGGGGACAGCTAGCGTTTGCTAAGAGAACATGCTAGAGTGGGAGAATATGTTTTGCTAAGACAAGTTACTCAGAGAGAGGGAGGAACAGGAAAAGTTGCAGAGTAAAACACTAGAGAGAGAGAGAACATGTTTATTAAGAGAAATAGGTAGAGAGAGGAGAAACATGTTATTAAGAGAAACACTTAGAGAGAGGAGAAATATGTTTATTAATCCTAAGGAAAACACTAGAGAGAGGGAGAACATGTTGAGAATTGGGGAAAAAAATAATGGAGAGAGGGAGAAATATGTTTATTAACTTAAGAAAAACACTAGAGAGAGGAGAAACATGTTTATTATGAGAAACACCAGAGAGAGGAGAAATATGTTTACAAAACAAGGGAGATGAGGAGCAGCTATGTTTATTAAGAGAAACACCAAAGAGAGGAGAATATGTCATTTAGAAAACATTAGGAGGAGGGAAACATGTCAGCTGTAAGAGAAACACGAGAGAGGGAGAAATGTTACAAGAGAAAAGCATTTAGAGAGGGGAGCAGTATATTTACAATCTCTAAGAAAAACACTAGAAGAGAGAAAGAAACATAAGTTTACTTAAGGAGGAAACACTCAGAGAGAGTATAATGCTTAAGGAGAAACATTTTACAGAGAGGGAGAAAGTATGAATAAGAGAAATACTGAGAGAGGGAAATATGTTATTAAATCTTTAAGAGAAATACTAGAGAGAGAGAAATATTTATTAAGGGTAAAACACTAGAGAGAGGGAGAAATATAAGCTATTAAGAGAAACACTAGAGAGAGTGGAGAAATATGTTACAACAGGAAAGCAGAAAGGGAGAAAGGATGCTGATATGTATGTTAATTTGTAGGAGGTAACATGTTTATTAAGAGAAACACTACAGAGAGGGAGAGCATGCTTTTCATTAAGAGACACACCAGAGAGAGGGAGAACATGTTTAATAGAAATACTAGTAGTAGGAGACAAAACAAGTTTATAAAGAGAAACACTAGTATAACATGTTTATTTTAGAGAAACACTAGAGATAACATGATAAGAGAAATAGAGAGAGAGGGAGTAAAACATGCTTTAGTTAAGAGAAACAACAGAGAGAGAGCACATGTGTGTATAAAAGAAACACTAGAGAGAGGAGAACATGCTTGCTGGGTTAGCATCATGAGAGGGAGCATCATGCTTATGAAGAGATACATTAGAGAGAGAGGTAGAAGGAGTGTTTATAAAAACACGGAGAGAGGAGAAATATCTTTGTTAACTCAATTAAAACACTCAGAGAGAGGGACAAATATGTTTATTAAATTCTACCAAAAATACTAGAGAGAGGGGAGAAATATAAGCGAGCAGGAGAAACACTAGAGAGGGGAGGAATATGTTTATTAAGAGAATATCACAGAGAGAGGAGGTAATAGATGCTATAAGAGGAAACACTAGAGAGAGGTATAAACAAGAGCAAGTTATAAAATACCAAGAGATTTGAAAGAAAACATAAGAAATACCAGAGAGAGAGTATATTTATTAACTTAAGAGAAACAGAGAGAGAGAGAGAAATATGTTTATGGAAGTAAAAGTCACAAGAGAGACGGAGCAGCACGTTTAGCTGCAAACACTAGAGAGAAGCTTGGTTAAGAAATACTGGGAGAGAGGGAGAACATGCTTATGTTAAGAGAAACACAAGAGAGAGGAGGAAATAGATGTCTGTTGGTGAGTTTACTCAGAGAGAGGAGAAACATGTTTGATAAGAGTAAAATACTAGAGAGAGTGGAGAAACATAAGTTTATTAACTTAACAGAAAACACTAGAGAAGAGTGGGAATATGGAAGTTGCCATGTGAGAAACACTAGAGAGAGGACAAACATGTTTATATAGAGAGAAACACTAGAGAGAGAGGGGAGAAACATGTTTATTAACTTTGAAAAACAGAGAGAGAGGGAGCAACATGCTTTATTATGAGAAACACCAGAGAGGACAGCAGTAAGCTTATTAAGAGAAACACTAAGCAGAGACGGGAGAAACATGTTTACAAGAGAAATAACAGAGAGGGTAAACATGTTTGTTAAGAGAGACACCAGAGAGGGAGAAATACATGAAAGCAGGGAAACACTTGGCAGAGAGGGAGAAACATGCTTTGATGAACTTTTAGAGAAACACTAGAGAGAGAGGAGGCCTATGTTTGCAGAGAAACACCAGAGAGAGGAGAGAGAGAGAGAACATAAGTGATAGAGAAACACCAGAGAGAGGAGAAAATAGCTTATTAAGAGAAACACTAGAGAGGGAGAAATATGTTTTAAGAGAAACATTAGAGAGAGGGAGAAACATGTTTATTAAGAAAACACTAGAGAGAGGGAGAAACATTTTATTAACTAATAAAAACACTAGAGAGAGGGAGAAACATGTTATAACTTATAAAAAACACTAGAGAGAGGGAGAACATGTTTATTTTGGAGAAACACCAGAGAGAGGGAGAACATGTTTATTAAGAGAAACACTACAGAGAGGAGAACATGTTTATAAGAAACACCAGAGAGAGGGAGAACATGCTTATTAAGAGAAACTCAGAGAGACGGAGAAATAGTTATAAGAGAAACACTAGAGAGAGGGAGAACATATTTATTAACTTAAGAGAAACAGTAGGAGAGAGAGAGAGAGAGAACATGTTTAAGAGAAACAGTGAGAGACGGAGAAAATGTTTATTAAGAGAAACACTAGAGAGGGAAAACATGTTTATTTAGAAAACACTACAGAGAGGAGAATGTTTATTAAGAGAAACACAAGAGAGAGGGAGAAATATGTTTATTAAGAGAAACACTAGAGAGAGGGAGAACATGTTTATTAAGAGAAACACTGACAGAGGGAGAATATGTTTATTAACTTAACAGAAACACTAGAGAGAGAGGAACATGTTTATTAAGAGAAACACCAGAGAGAGGGAGAACATGTTTATATAGAGAAACACTAGAGAGAGGGGAGAACATGTTTATTAACTTGAAAACA
>NW_024727900.1:0-5056 GCF_018991925.1 Homarus americanus | reverse complement strand
CATTATTGCGTGTGTTCGTCCGGCTACCATCACTACCCACCACCACCACACCACCACCACCACCACCACCACCACCACCACCACCACCACCACAACAACTACCACCACCACCACCACCACTACCACCACCACCACCGCCACTACCTACCACCACAACAACTGCCACCACCACCACCACCACCACCACCACCACCACCACAACCACTACTGCCCACCACCACCACCACCACCACCACCACTACCACCACCACCACCACCACCACCACCACCACCACCACCACCACCACCACCACCCACCACCACTACCACCACAACAACCACTACTGCACCACCACCTCCACCACCACCACTACCCTACCACCACAGCAACTACTGCCACCACCACCACCACCACCACCACTACCACCACCACCACCACCACCTCACCACCACCACCACCACCACCACCACCACCACCACCACCTATAAACATCAGTGTTTACTTATGCGTTGTCCGGCACCACACCACTACCATCACCACCACCACCACCACTACCACCACCACCACCACCACCACCACCACCACCACCACAACCACCACCACCACCACCACCACCACTACCACCACCACCACCACCACCACCACCACCACCACACCCACCCACCACCACCACCACCACCACTACTGCCACCACCACCACCACCACCACCACCACCACAACCACCACCACCACCACCACCACCACCACCACCACCACCACCACCACCACCACCACCACCACCACCACCACCACCACCACCACCACCACCACCACCACCACCACCACCACCACCACCACCACCACCACCACCACCACCACCACTACCACCACCACCACCACCACCACCACCACCACCACCACCACCATAGCCTAACCTAACCTAGTAAGAATGTCCTTTAAAAAAATAATTCCAAACACTTACCTGGTCCCCCTCCCCCTCCCCCCTCCCCCTCTCCCCCTCCCTCTTAGACAAGTGTATGTGAGTCGTTTTATAGTCCCTTTGAGTGTACTTTGTCGTGTTGCTGAGTTAAAGTGAGTGAGAGGTGTCTCTCTCTCTCTCTCTCTCTCTCTCTCTCTCTCTCTCTCCTGACCTCCTTGTGCAAAAGACAATACAGCAGTTAACAGCTCCCCACTCACCCTCTCCCCTCCCCCTCTCCCCCCACTCTCCCCTCTCCCCCACCCCTCTCCCCTCCTCTCCCTCATCTCCCCCCCTCCTCCCCTCTCCCCCCTCCACCCCCACTCCTTCCCTCACCCCTCTCCCTCCCCACTCTCATCCCCTCTCCCCACCCCCTCTCCCTCCTCTTCCCCTCTCCCCTCTCCCCCACCCCTCTCCCTCTCTCTCCCTCCCCCCCCCCTCCCCCTCACCTCTCCCCCCACTCACCCCTCTCCCACTCTCCCCCTCACCTCCCTCCCTCCCCATCTCCCCCACTCCCCTCTCCCCACTCACCCCTCTCCCACTCACCCCTCTCACCTCTCCCCCCTACTCACCCTCTCCCCAGTCTCCCCACTCACCCTCTCCCCCCACTCACCCCTCTCCCCCCCTCACCCCTCTCCCCCCACTCACCCCTCTCCCCACTCACCCCCTCTCTCCCCACTCCACCCCTCTCCCCTCTCCCCCACTCTCTCCCCCCCCACTCACCCTCTCCCCCTCACCCCTCCACCCACTCCACCCCCCCCTCTCCCCACTCACCCCCTCTCCCTCTCCTCTCCCCCCTCACCCCTCTCCCCCACTCACCTCTCTCCCCACTCACCTCCCCTCTCCTGCCTCCTCCCTCTCACCCCTCACCCCTCACCCCACCAAAGCATTATACAAGGCAATACACCATAATAGGGACAAATACACTGCACTTGTCAATAAAGTTAGATCAGTGTCAAGTGACTTAGTATAGGTGAGTGGACTCATTGCCCTTTTTTTCAGACTTTTTAGACTTACTCGTTTTGTTTTCAAGACATTTCCAGACTTTTTCTAGACTTTTTGAACTTTGTTTCAGGCTTTCTGAACTTGTTTCGACATTTTCTGGTTTTTTCCAACCATTTTCAGAAACTTACTCCCAATTTTTGTTTTTGACATTTTCGAACTTTTTTGACTTTTCCCGAACTTTGTTTCAGGCTTTCCCAGACTTTGTTTCCAACATTTTTTCATTTCCCGAACTTTTTTTTTCCTGAACTTGTTCCCAGGTTTTGTTTTTCAGACATTTTCAGACTTTTTTCGAACATTTTTCTGGGTATTTTTTAGAGTTTTTGAGAGTAGGCTGCTGTTAATTGCTGTATTGTATTGAGAATGTGAACATGCATACATACATACATACATACACATACATACATGCACACATACATACATACATGCATACATACATGCATACATACATACACATACATACATACTGTTTACGAGTTGGGGATTTAGAATATAGTTATACGTCTACCCAGATCCCAACAGGTAACAACAATAAAAAACAAAGACAATCGGATATAAAAGGGTAGACAAGGATGGAGTTTTTCGTTTGGATGTAATAGTACCATAAATCCCTTTAACAAAATATTCGGCTTATAAATTGCCTGCTTAACTAAGTACAACCTAAACATTTAACGGTATATGATATTAATACTAGCATAAACAATCTTGAAGCAAGTGGACGTGGGGAGTTAATACAAAATATAATGCACAAGTGAGGGCTGAGATGGCTAGTAAGGCTGAGTATTAGAAGGCGGTAGGTAGTCACTGCACGTAGGTTTTAGAGGGAAGTGATACTGTGGTCACTTCCCAGAGCCAAGTGCTCTCTCCTCAGTTGGAGCTGACAAAGAGGCTTTGAGAGTGACGTAACAACCAGGATATGGAGAAACGGGTGACGTAAGACGAGTCATACTCGTGTCTCGTCCTAGATGGCGTGTTCTAGAAAGTGGTGGAGGGGGTTTCAACTATACATACATACATACATACATACGTACCACATACATACATACATACATACATACATACATACATACATACATACCATACACACATGCATACATACATACATGCATACATACATACACATACATACATACATACACACACGGCCTACATACATACATACATACATACATGCATGCATACATACATGCACGTGCCTACATGCATACATGCACATGCATGCATGCATGCATACATGCACATACATGCACACATGCCTACATACATACATACATACACATACATACCATACATACATACATACACATGCATAACGTGCCTACATACATACATGCATACATACATACATACATACATGCATGCACACGTGCATACATGCAGCATGCATACATACATACATACATGCAGCTGCACACCATACATGCACACACACGTGCCACCATACATACATACATACAGTACATACACAGATACATACACACATACATACATACATACATACATACAACCTGACACACTGTTAGAAATATTTTATGATATTTCTGTATTTGTCTTATAAATACTATATTAATTCATTGTTCCTCTTTTTACTGTGTGTTATTATTGTTATTATTATTTATTGTTATTGTTGTTGTTATTGTTGTTGTTATTGTTGTTGTTATTATTGTTGTTGATTTATTTATTATTATTTATTGTTATTATTATTTATTTATTATTTATTTATTGTTATTGTTATTTGTTATTATTATTATTGTTATTTATTGTTATTGTATTATTATTGTTCTCTGTCTGTCTGTTTTGTGTGTGTATTATTTAAGCCTAACCCCTTGTACAACTAACCTAACACAGCCTAGACACAGCCTGGCCTAACCTAAGCTGACTAACCTGCAGTGGCCTAACCTGGCTGACCTAACCTAACACAGCTAACCTAACATGACCTGATCTGCCTAACCTGACCTAACACATGACACAGCCCTAACCTAACCTGACCTAAGCTGCCTGACCTGACCCTAACCTAACCTGACCTGACCTAACTGACCTGACCTTGACCTGTCAGAATAATCACCCTCACCCCCCAATCCTGAACTGCTGCAAGACATAATTAACCTGAGGTAATTTAATTAACGACCCACTAATGAGGTGAAAGTCTAATCACTTCAATTAGTGAGTGAAAGTAATTAGCGTGGTATATAACAACCGTCACCTTGTTTCATGCCATAGCTTGTTACTGGTAGGCAGGGGTGTAGGGGTTGTTTGTCTCAACTAGTTCTCAAGAATCAATCATCTTCCTCGTTGAGGTAATTATCGATCTATTATCTGTCTATTATCTATCTATCTATCTATCTATCTTTGTTTCTACCACACACACACACACACACACACATACACACACACACACACACACACACACACACACACACACACACACACACACACACACACACACACACACACACACACACACACACACACACACACAGACACCTTTCCCCCAAAAAAAATTATTATGTACATTAGATCATTTTACTGAGTCAATAAAAGTCTCTTCGCCTGTCTGTCTGTCTGTCATCTGTCTGTCTCTGTCCTTTAGTTCTGGCCCACTCTCCACTACACTGTCAATGTTGGCTCACGTTAACACCTGATCACGTGTTAAGTCTCTCTCTCTCTCTCTCTCTCTCTCTCTCTCTCTCTCTCTCTCTCTCTCTCTCTCTCTCTCTCTCTCTCTCTCTCTCTCTCTCTCTCTCTCTCTCTCTCTCTCTCTCTCTCTCTGTCTCTTCTTTTCTCTCTCTCTCTCTCTCTCTCCTCTCTGTCTCTCTCTCTCTCTCTCTCTCTCTCTCTCTCTCTCTCTCTCTCTCTCTCTCTCTCTCTCTGTCTCTCTCTCTCTCTCTCTCTGTCTTCTTCTCTCTTCTCTCTCTCTCTCTCTCTCTCTCTCTCTCTGTAGTATATTCTATGTCTCTGTCTGTCTGTTTATATGTATGTCTGTCTATTTCTATCACTCTCTCTGTCAATATACATATCTGTCTACTTCTCTCTCTCTCTGTTTGTCTGTCTGTCTGTCTGTCTGTCTCTCTGTCTGTCTCTCTCTCAGATTTGTGGCTATTCGTCACTATTTCGTCTA
>NW_024727899.1:0-5699 GCF_018991925.1 Homarus americanus | reverse complement strand
TCCAACCTAATATACACAACACCAGCTCTCTAACCTGACATAAATACAATGCCAGCTTCCAACCTCATAAACACAACGCCAGCCCAAACTGATATAAAACAACACCAGCCCAACCTGATTTTACAACGCCATTTCTCCAACTTGATAAAAACACAACGCCAGCTCTCTGGGTAACCTGATATAAAACAAATCAAGCTTCCTCCAACCACAGATATAAAACACAACGCCAGCCTTCTCCAACCTGATATAAACAAAATCATCCTCTCCAACCTGATATAAACAAAGCCAGCCTTCCATCCCTTTTGATATAAATACAACAAAAGCCTTCCAGCCTGATATAAACACAATACCAGCTCTAAACCTGATACACAACACTAGCCTCCAACCTACGAGAAACAACGTTTCAACCTGATATAAACAACGCCAACTTCTCCAACCTGATATAAACACAATAACAGCCCAACCTGATGTAAACACAATACTAGCCTTCCAACCTGATATAAAACCAACACTTGCTCTCCAACCTGGATATAAACAACACCAGCCTCTCCAACTTGAGGCAAACAACACCAGCCTCCAACCTGATATGTTAGAAATAATTCAGTCTTCCAACTTGATATGTCATTAACACAGCCTCTCCAACCTGATATAAAACACAACATCAGCCTTCCAACCCAAGATAAACAATGCCAGCCTCCAACCTGATATAAATAATAAACATCAGCCTTCTCCCAACCTGATATAAACAATGCCAGCCTCCAACCTGATATAAACAAACAACGCCAACCTCGCAACGTGATATAAAACAAATACCAGACACCCAACCTGATATAAAACACAACACCAGCCTCTCCAACTCGATATAAAACAACATCAGCTCCAACCTGATATAAACACAACACCAGCCTTCTCCAACCTGATATAAACAACAACACCAGCCACTCCAACCTGATATAAACACAACACCAGCCTCTCCAACCTGATATAAACAACATCAGCTTCTCCAACCTGATATAAACACAATACCAGCCTCTCCAACCTTATATAAAGAACACCAACCTCTCCAACGTGATATAAACAACACCAGCCTCCAACCTGATATAAACACCGCCTGCCTCTCCAACTTGATATACAACGCCAACCTATCCAACCTCATATAAACAAGACCAGCCTCTCGAACCTGATATAAACACAACACCAGCCTCGCAACCTGGATAGCAAACAAACCAGCCTCTCCAACAAAGATATATAAACACAACGCCAACCTCTCCAACATCATATAAACAAAACCATCCTCCAACCTGATATAGACAACGCCAGCCTCTCCAACCCGATATAAACAACGCCAGCCTCCAACCTGATATAAACACAACGCCAGCCTTCCAAACCAGATATAAACAACGCCAGCCTCTCCAACCTGATATAAACAAACATAGCCTCTCCAACCTGATATAAAACAACGCCAGCCTTCCAAAGAATATTGCCTCCAACCTGATATAAACAAACGCCAGCCACTCCAACCTGATATAAAACAACACCAGCCTCTCTAACCTGATATAAACAACATTGCCTCCAACCTGATATAAAACAACGCCAGCCACCCAACCTGATATAAACAACACCAGCCTCCAACCTGATAGAAACAAACACTAGCCTCCAACCTGATATAAACAACACCAGAGCCTCTCCAACTCTGTTATAAAACAACACCAGCCTCTCCAACCTGATATAAACACAACACCAGCCTTCCAACCTGATATAGACAATGCCAGCCTTCCAACCTGATAAAAACACAACACCAGCCTTCTCCAACCTGATATGGACAATGCCAGCCTTCCAACCTAATATACACAACACCAGCCTCTAACCTGACACATAAATACAATGCCAGCCTTCCAACCTCATATAAACACAACGCCAGCCTTCCAACCTGATATAAAACAAACAAACAGCCCAACCTGATTTTACAAACGCCAGCCCAACTTGATATAAAACACAACGCCAGCCTTCCAACCTGATATAAACACAACACCAGCCTTCCAACCCGATATAAACGCTCTTTCAAACCTGATATTATCACAACGCCAGCCTCCAACCTGATTTATATACAGCGCCAGCCTTCAACCTGATATAAACACAACGCCAGCCTTCCAACCTGATATAAACAACACCAGCCTTTCCAACCTGACATAACTCAACGGCAGAGTCTCCAAACTGATATAAAACACAACACCAGCCTCCAACCTGATATAGACAATGCCAGCCCTCCAACCTGATAAAACACAACAATCAGCCTTCTCCAACCTAATATGGACAATGCCAGCCTCTCCAACCTAATATACACAACACCAGCCTCTCTAACCTGACATAAATACAATGCCAGCCTCTCCAACCTCATATAAACACAACGCCAGCCTCTCCAACCTGATATAAAAACAACACCAGCCTTCCAACCTGATTTTACAACGCCAGCTTCTCCAACCCTGATATAAACACAACGCCAGCCTCTCCAACCTGATATAAACAAACTGCCTCTCCAACCAGATATAAACACAACGCCAGCCTCTCCAACCTGATATAAACAAAATCATCCTCTCCAACCTGATATAAACAGCGCCAGCCTCTCCATCCTGATATAAACACAACAAAAGCCTCTCCAGCCTGATATAAACACAATACCAGCCTCTCCAACCTGATATAAACACAACACTAGCCTCTCCAACCTAATATAAACAACGAAAGCCTCTGCAACCTGATATAAACAACGCCAACATCTCCAACCTGATATAAACACAATAACAGCCTCTCCAACCTGATGTAAACACAATACTAGCCTCTCCAACCTGATATAAAACCAACACTTGCCTCTCCAACCTGATATAAACAACACCAGCCTCTCCAACTTGGATATAAAACAACACCAGCCTCTCCAACCTGGATATAAAGAACACCAGTCTCTCCAACCTGATATAAACACAATACCAGCCTCCAACCTGATATAAACACAACATCAGCCTCCAACCTGATATAAAACAATGCCAGCCTTCCAACCTGATATAAACACAACATCAGCCTCCAACCTGATATAAACAATGCCAGCCTTCTCCAACCTGATATAAACAACGCCAACTCAGCAACGTGATATAAAACAACACCAGACACTCCAACCTGATATAAACACAACACCAGCCTCCAACCTGATATAAACAAACATCAGCCCAACCTGGATATAAACAACACCAGTTTCTCCAACCTGATATAAAACAACACCAGCCACTCCAACCTGATATAAACACAACACCAGCTTCCAACCTGATATAAACAACATCAGCCCAACCCGATATAAAACACAATACCAGCCTTCCAACCTTATGAGTAAAAGAACACCAACCTCTCCAACGTGAGGCAAACAACAATTATCCTCCAACCCGATATAAAACACCGCTTCCGCCTCTCCAACTTGATATACAAACGCCAAACTTCTATCCAACCCGATATAAACAAGACCAGCCTTCGAACCTGATATAAACACAACACCAGCCTCGCAACCTGATATAAACAAATCCAGCCTCCAACAAGATATATAAACACAACGCCAACCTCTCCAACATCATATAAACAAAACCATCTCTCCAACCTGATATAGACACACGCCAGCCTCTCCAACCTGATATAAACAACCAGCCTTCCAACCTGATATAAACAAACGCCAGCTCTCTCCAACCTGATATAA
This sequence comes from Homarus americanus, assembly GCF_018991925.1. Taxonomy (NCBI): domain Eukaryota; kingdom Metazoa; phylum Arthropoda; class Malacostraca; order Decapoda; family Nephropidae; genus Homarus; species Homarus americanus. The sequence goes on along the minus strand of NW_024727899.1, from coordinate 1,966 downwards.
AACACAACGCCAGCCTCCAACCAGATATAAAACAACGCCAGCCTCTCCAACCTGATATAAAACAAATATAACCTCCAACCTGATATAAACAACGCCAGCCTCTCCAAATTCAGATATAAATAACGCCAGCTTCTCTAACCTGATATAAAACAAATATTGCCTCTCCAACCCTGATATAAAACAACGCCAGCCACTAAATCTGATATAAACAACACTGTTTCTAACCTGATATAAACAACATTGCTCTCCAACCTGATATAAACAAATTAGCCACTCCAACCTGATATAAACAACACCAGCTCTCCAACCTGATAGGAAACAAAACACTAGCCTCTCCAACCTGGATATAAACAACACCAGCCTCTCCAACCGTTATAAACAACACCAGCAACAACACCAGCTCCAACCCTTCCAAATGATATAAAACAACGCCAGCCTCTCCAACCTGTAAACAACACCAGCCTCTCAACCTGATATAAACACACGACAGCCTCCAACCTGATATAACAACACCAGTCTCCAACCTGATATAAACACAACACCAGCCTTCCAACCTGATATAAAACCAGCCTTCAACTCAGATAAAAACACCGCTCTCCAACTTATATAAAAAACAACACAAGCCCTCAAACCGATATAAACAACACCTTCTCCAACTGATAAAAAACAAGTCCAACCTGATATAAAACAACGCCAGCCTCTCCAACTTATAAACAAATATAGCCTCTCAACCTGATATAACAAACGCCTTCTCCAACCTGATATAAACAACACCAGCTCTCCAACCTGATAAAAAAAAATACAGTCTTCAACCTGATATAAACAACACCAGCCTCTCCAAACCCAAAACAAGTCTCCAACCTATAAACAACGCGCTCTCCAAACTGATATAAACACACCAGCTCTCCAAACCTGATATAAACACAACACAAGCTTCCAACCTGATATAAACAACACCAGCCTCCAAACCGTTATAAAACAACGCCGTCTTCAACTCATATAAAACTTCCTCTCCAACCTGATATAAACAACACCGCCCTCCAACCTGATATAAACACAAACCAGCCCCAACCTGATAACACCTTCACCAGCTCCAACCTGATATAAACAATCAGCCTTCTCCAACCTGATATAACAACGCCATCTCAACTGTTATATAAAAAACCGACCTCTCCAACCTGGATATACAACAACACCAGCCTCTCCAAACTGATATACAAACAACACACCAGTCTCCAACCTGATATAAACAAACCAGCCTCTCCAACCTGATATAAACACAACGCCAGCCTCTCCAACCTGATATAACAACGCCAGCCTCCAACCTGATATAAACAAAACCATCTCTTCTGATAAAACAACACCAGCCTCCAACCTGATATAAACAACACCAGCCTCTCCAACCTGATATAAACAACACCAGCCTCCAACCTGATATAAACACAACACCAGCCTCTTTCAACCTGATATAAACAACACCAGCCTTCCAACCTGATATAAACAACACCAGCCTCCAACCTATAAAAAGCACCAGCCTCAACCTGAAAAAACAACGGCCCTCCAACCTGATATAAAAAAATACCAGCTCTCCAACCTGATAAAACAACACCACCCTTCCAACCTGATATAAACACAACACCAGCTTCAACCTCGATATAAACAAAGCCAGCCTCTCCAACCTGAATAACAAAGTCTCCAACCTGATATAAAACACAACGCCAGCCTCTCCAACCTGATAAACAAAACCAGCCTCTCCAACTGATATAAACAACGCCAGCCTCCAACCTGATATAAAAACAAACCAGCCTCCAACCTGATATAAACAACAACTTCAATACAACCAGCCTCTCCAACCTGATAAACAACACCAGCCTCTCCAACCGATATAAACACAACATCAAACCTGATATAATGACCAGCCTCTAACTGATATAAACAACACCAGCCCTTGATATAAACAACGCCA